>NW_013563161.1:0-53126 GCF_000968595.1 Rasamsonia emersonii CBS 393.64
GCGACCCTTTCACTGCCACCGGCAAACTTATACTGTTGAAGTCAAGGTCGATGTTCGAGATCTCCTGCGTGATATAATAAAGGGATTTCAGATCTCATATTCTCTGCATCCAGCATAGTCAGAGATGATAGTCTCCATATTTAGTCCAGCGCAGGTGGCATGAGAGATGCCGAGGCTGGAGAAAGATGCGCGGGATCATTGTCCTTGGCTGTCATTTCGGCTTTTTCTATCATGCTTAACCCTTCGCGAAGGCTTAGGACATTCAAACCGAGCAGTTGGACATGGCCTTGACATGAAACTGAACCGTTGGGAAATGGGGAAAGCGATAGGCTTGCGCTTCTCCGGTACGACCTTTTGGAGATCTGGCGTATTTGGAGTAGAGTTTGTGAGATATCTGATGAACCACGCGCGATCGTATGGAATACTCGAGATCTGCAGACCCTGGAGCATCCCGAATAAAAGCTAGTAGAGGCCACCGCATATGGCTGTACTGGTTTCCTTCCCACTCCGGTCCGCGGCGTTGTATAGATGTCCTTCGACAGGAAGCGTGATGAGTGACATGTTGAAAAGTCTCAATAATGTTTGTGTGTATGGCGAAGAGAACATATCGGTTTCTACCCATCCACTTTGCTATGTCGAGGTCTAGATCAGGACCAGCCGCCTTCGTCGACCAATGTTGGGCATTTCCATGCTAGTCCAGGAATCTGGTTCCATTCCCGCATGGGTGGGTTTCGGGACTCTGTATGTAGAGGACATCCTGACGAGTCCAGGATCATGGGCACAATCGAAATTCGGATGGCATAACCCACCGAGGGCAATACCATTCCAGATAGAGGATGTTAAAATTTAGTAAGCTGCTCTCTAGCAATAGATCCATATGAAGAGTATAAGATCAGTTGGCATCGGGATGGCCTTTCAGAGCAGAAGCACCTTCTGTCAAATCTTCAGCATCCGTCGCCATCATTTGGAGAGAGCTGTTCAGCAAGGGAAGGGAAGACCTGATAGGCTTGTCCAGTCTTCTTGAGCATTGTCAGTTTGTGAAGGCGAATCCGCAACTTCCACGCACTTAATCGCGAACCTTGGCACTGGATATGTACGAAAAGTAAACTGGTTCTGGACTTGCGGTACAAGGCGACCCCCAGGACCCTCACAGGAGAACCGCAAAGGACGTAGGCATGGTGTGTTCCGCAGATCTTCCGTCTGGATTGGATGCTGAGTAGCATTGTAAATAATCCAGGCCTGGACTTTGCCGTATGCGTGTACCGTGGACGTAATCTTGCTTCGCAAAATCTGCCAGCCATCATTTGCTGCTTTTGACACCCCCTATGGTGTTGGCCCGTATGAGAGAAGACTGACAGTAAGGTCTGTAGGCGAGTAATTGAAGTCCAATCCTCATCTGCGAGAATACAAGATTTCTCCCCCGCTAATGCTTCTATTGCTGATTGTTCCCAGTGTGTCAGCGAACGAAGGGACTCTCATAACAACGATGGCAAAGTTGACAGTCTCCTCGTCCGATGTTGGGACAATGTTCGAGGCTTGGACGTTGCTGCCAATTGAAACTTTCTGGCTTATTGAAGTCTCCATATCTCTGATAACAGCGATAATCTGTAAGCCCTAGTCCTTGAGAAAAGTGGAGAAGGTAGCGGACTTACTAACAGTGCTGCTACTGTGGTGCAGAGCTAGCTGGGCAGATTTAGGAAGCTGGTTCCAGTGATGATGGAGGTGTGCGTAGATGAACGAAAGCTCAGTCGGGCAAGTCCTGTGCTGGCACTCAGATAATCCCGTAACTGGTTTGCCCGTCTCGCCCTTCATGTTCTACCCCCTTACACTGACTATCAAGAAAAATTCCCAGCGTCCTTGGCAACATCGAGCGTATGGATGTCTGACCAGCCCAGTGGGTTGTGCTTATGAACCCATTGACAGGTGAAAAGTTATGATGGAGGATGGCGTTCCAGATGCCTGGGACATGGCTCTCTGGCAATGTTTGGGCCAGTCTCTGGATCTCGAATTAGATCGCTTGCACGTCAAAGTACTGGTAACTGTTAGTTCTAGTCATATACGTTTTAAGGAATAATGCATACTGTAGGAGCGGAATATAATTTATTTGAAGAGCTCGATGTTGAAACTTTTTTCGTCCAAGTATATGAATGATGCTGAGAATATAGATATGAAAAGAAGTTCAGTTCCGAGAGCGAGGGGGGAGGGGGGAGCCCGTCCTTTTATAGCCCTCGAGGAGGGGTAGGTGATTCACTGCGGACAAGCGAGGTCATTGTCGCAGTGAATACGAAGCAGTCTGCGATACACAGTGAATACACTATCTATATCAGCATATTCTGAGGGTGACCGACTTGCAAATGATTGCATGTCACATGCTTTGGAAATCCGTCAGAGCGAGTCTCTGCCTAGGTATCTGGTCAACGTAGATGCTCATATTGGTGAACTGGCAACGTATATATATTGAAAGAACGAGAAATATGATGAAAGTCCAGGGATATCGACTCTTTATATGCGGAACCTCTCGTATTCGGTGGTTTTCCATCACCTTCATTGTCTCGGGTAGTTGCCGGTCAGATGGAAATTCCCTTCACACTGACGTATCGATACTACCAATTGGGGCAAGACACGGGTTTTAATTCTCTTTTTTAAAGATTCCTGTACACTTGGCTACATTATTATGCATCGATTGATGTACTCACATACAACTAGCTCCCAAGTGTACTTTTTGTGGTACATACTCATAATAATAAAAGACATTTGATGGAAATTCTCCAAAGATGGTCCCTATTGCTACATTCCAGTATTCCTGCTTATACTTGGCAGTTTCCGACAGGTCCTGATTAGTCTGCTACCTCTCACCCCTATGGGTGATACCGGTCGATTATCAATTTCTTTTAACTGGTACGGAGCAGCACGGCCGTTGTACTGTACGGATGGCATCTCCAATCCTCCGCTTATAGCCGTCGAAGAGGCCTTTCATGGATTTCTGGGCTCATTTCCGAATAGAGTTCGTCTACCACGATACAGAGGAGATAGTATCTGGGCAAAGCCGTTAACCTTGTTTGAAAAAACTCCCGGAAGATGTCGATGCTGGCCGGATACAATCCCGTCCTGGGACACATCATGCTTGTTGAAGACGGGTTATTCGTCTAAGAATTGCAGAATAAGACTCTCTCCATGAGGTCTGTAAGACACTTAGCTGTCCCCTAGGTCTCATATTTATTCTGTTAGTTATAGTCTTCCTATTCTTATTCACCTCTGGAATGAGAAAATTAGGCCAGTTGTATTTCTTGCTGATACTCCCATGAAACGGCAATCCACGTAGATAAACCGGGGCAGACGCATTGAAGATAACTTGAATTCATAGCAATTTAGCATCCTCAGAATCTTCTCTCCATTCAGGCTATTCAAGCTCACTTGTGCTATTGCTTACAGTCATCCTCTGTAGGATATCAAATGCTAATTATTATATTATCTCTAGAATCATATGAGTTCGAGTTGTATTTTTGTCCTTGAACCTTTACAAATAGCGCTGTCTATCTACTTTCCTCTTCTATTTGTCTAGGACAGGATCTTTTGGAAGAACCCTTCGTAGCCTTCGACCTGTTGGAGAGCATCTCGACGGAGCGCATCAGTCAGTTGCGAACTAGAGCCTAGCATCAGGTTACCGGTTCACTTCTTGCCACGCTAACAACCAAGCTTCTTCAGGCCGAGTTATTCAGCTGGTTGAGTTTGTCGTTTGGTAGATTCGAGATCAATATGACGGTTAGTCACGGAAAAGAAACAGAAACAGCAAATGCCTGTGACTGAGTTTCTGCACGAAATGTAGTCGACTTCTGTATCCAGTAATATTCGAAGAGGATAAACAAAAACGATGTAAAGAAAAAAAATAAATGCGAACGTGACCTGACGAGTAACAAGCAGCCTCAGTGAAATTATATATTACTATCAGTAAGTGTCAGGTGACCTCCATACTCCGTATAGCCAGCAGTAGTTAGAAATGGGCGTGCATCTTCCCTCCCTTTGCTATGGTGCCTGGAAATTCTAACCTTGACCTCATGGCAGGGCTGGCTTACGGGAGTCAATAATATTAGCTCTTGCTGATTTCCCCCCTGCCTATCCAATTCAATATATGCCGCACTATTACTTATTTCATGTTGATAGACGCTATCGTGATGTGGCGGAACTATATTTGTTTCATTTCGAAGGAGAATTACTATCTTATCTCATATCTATTGGTTGACAAATAAATAATAATTATTATCAACCTTGATGGCATTCCTATCTAACTCGGTTATCGTCGGAGTCAGCAGAAGTGGCCAACGGGCCTGAGCTCAATCCGTAGTGTAGAAATTGACAACTGAAATTGCGTTGCTGGTACCCAATAGGATGAGTCAGTAATAGCAAGCACCAGACAGGACGAACTGAGCCTCAAACGTCTTCATGAAGGATAATTCTCGAACGGTCACAGGATGCGTTCTGTCCCGGGTTCTATCCAAGTCGACCGTGCAAGCCAAGACGCCACCCCCAACGTGGAGGTGGCAAGAGTCCACTCACCCCGTTCCCCCTGGCGAGATAACAGATGACAGTCCGCTTGGATCTCGCACTTTGTATAAAACGAGTTAGTATCTTCCTGCCGTCGAAGTCCCTGATTGAACGAAAAAGGCGATGCCCAGGGAATGGCCCGGTGCCCAGTGGATTAGCCCGACCCCGCATTGTGTGCTTTGACAGCACGATGAAAGTCAATCCAGATAAGGACCTGCTGAGACGCAGCACTAGTGTGCCTTGGCCATTTTACGTGCTGCAGGCCGTGCTTTTTCTTGTCTGATGTCCCCTCCCGACGAGACGGTTTTTCTCCGAGTCGGTTCTTTGCTCTCTCTCTCTCTCGTTTCCTCTCTATCACCTGCATAGAGTATGTCAAGATGGTGTCGCACGACATGGATCGCATGGGGACAGACGAAAAGCGCGATGCCATCCGCGCCATCGTCGAAGCTGACCTGCTGGACGACCGGTACATGCAGACCCAGCGCGGTCTGCAGAACCGCCATGTGCAGCTGATGGCTCTGGGAGGCACAATTGGCACCGGTCTGTTCGTCGGAACGGGTCAATCGCTCGCCATCGGCGGTCCGGCGTCGCTGCTACTGGGATACATCTTCATCTCGTGCTTGGTCTACTGCCTCGTCACGGCCATCGCGGAGATCGGCGCTTACATGCCCGTCCACGGCGGCACCATGAGCTACCACGGCTTTCGCTACGTGTCGCGCAGCCTGGGCTTCGCCATGGGCTACCTGTACTGGTACTCGATCGGCATCCTGGTCCCCTACGAGATCACCGCGGCGTCGCTCGTCATCGACTACTGGCACCCGGGCGTCCATGTCGCCGTCTGGATCACCGTCATGATCGTCGTCATCGTCGCCCTGAACTTCCTGCCCGTGCGCTTCTACGGCGAGTCGGAGTTCTGGTTCGCCGGCATCAAGGTCATCACGCTCGTCGGCCTGTTAATTCTGTCGTTTATTCTCTTCTGGGGCGGCGGTCCGAATCGCCAGCTGCTGGGGTTCCACTATTGGAAGCATCCCGGCTCGTTTAATCAGTACATCGTGACGGGGGATGCCGGTCGCTTTGTCGGTTTGCTGCAGTGCATGATCTCCAGCGCCATCGCCTTCATTTTCGCCCCCGAGCTCATCGTCATCAGCGGCGGCGAGATGGAATCCCCTCGACGCAACGTGCCCCGAGCTGCCCGCCGGTATATCTACCGGCTGATCTTCTTCTACATCCTGGGCGTCCTGGCCATCGGCGTCATCTGCCCGTCGAATGACTCGCGACTGACGAACGGTGGTGCCGGGGCCGGATCGTCGCCGTTTGTCGTCGGCATCAAGAACGCAGGCATCCCCGCGCTGGACAGCATCGTCAACGCCGCCATATTGACGTCTGCCTGGTCATCGGGCAACTCGTTTCTCTACATGTCGTCCCGGTCTCTGTACTCGCTCGCGGTGTCTGGAAACGCGCCCAGCATCTTCAAGGCCTGCAACCGATGGGGGGTGCCCTACGTGGCCGTGGCTGCCTCCGCCTTGTTCTCGCTGCTGGCCTACCTCTCCGTCGGCACATCCAGCTCGATCGTCTTCAACTGGCTGATCAACTTCACCAACACGTCGGGCTTCATCTCGTGGATCTGCTGCTGCATCGTGTACTGCCGCTTCCGCAAGGCCGTCCGCGCACAGGGCGTCCAGCAGCCCTACAAGTCCAAGCTGCAGCCGTACGGCGCGTACATCGGGATTGTGGGCTGCACGTTCCTGACGCTCATCAACGGGTTTACCGTGTTCTTCCCGTCCAAGTGGTCCGTCAGCAGCTTCTTCACTGCGTACATTGGGGTTCCGGCGTTTTTGCTGCTGTATTTCGGCCACCGCACCGTGTTCTGGCGCGACCCGTGGGCGTGGCGGCCAGAGGATGTCGATCTGCAGACCGGACTGCAGGAGATTATAGCCGCAGAGAAACCGCCCAAGGTGCGCGATACGTGGTGGAAGAAGATGATGGCAGTCATCGATTAACCTGCCGGTGGCAGATGGGAAGTAACTCTATATATTGAGTTCTAGACAAGTATATAGCTGTGGAAGGTGTTGAATATTATCACATGTCCCATATCTGTTCCCCCCCCCCCTTTACCCGTACTATATAGTCCTACTGGTTTATCAAACTTGTAGAGATCTCGTCGACGCAACTAGCTTAGACTCGATTCCATGGTTCTGTAGGAGACCATCTGCATTTAATATTCTCTGGCGAAGAGGTATGTCATTTCCCTCAGATGAATTATTCCCAGGGAAAGGATAAAATAGCTGTCAGAGATGGAAATTGCCATTGGATGACCTAGACTAGAATTCTAGTCCTGTGTGACATGTCGCAAAGACCAAACCTACTGCTCATCCTGTCAAGCAGAGCTGGTGCTTATACGGTCATGAAATATTATCATTATTGATGATGATTGCAGATGTGATGTTGCCCGTGGCACATGATTCATGTCCCGTTCGCTTCCCCGCCATTTATCCATTCTTTGTTCTCCTCCACCGAAGCTGCGCCAGACCCAGCATTTCCCCCGATCAACCATGGAACTTGCCCGCCTGCTGTCTGGGTGATAAAGTGCAATTGACTTCCCCGCAGTCTGTTTATCCTCCTGTCAACTCAAACTTAGCAAATATCTCCTGTGAAGCCTGTATAGACACGCAGCATATCATGGCGGCCAACAGCGCTGCTCCATCCGAGCAGCCCGCTGTTCCCGATGGCACTGGTCAGTTACTTGCTTCTGGAGTATTGCTCCCCACTCAATCGCAGCAGGTGTCCTCCAGCTCGATCCGTGGCTCGAACCGTACAAGGATGCGCTGCGGAGCCGATTCGGGTACGCTCAGGACTGGATCAGCCGCATAGATGAGACGGAAGGGGGGTTGGAGAAGTTCAGCAGGGTATGAGCCTGAGACATGTTCATCGTTTGTAGGACACTGACGGTGCGACGCAGGGGTACGAGAAATTCGGGTTCAATGTCAACGACAACGGAGATATTACGTACCGAGAATGGGCACCCAATGCCGTAGAGGCCCATCTCATCGGCGACTTCAGTGAGTTGCAGATCGGGAGTTTAATCTAGTGCTGACGATGAAAGATAATTGGGATCGAAAGGCCACTCCGATGACAAAGGACAGGTTTGGAGTCTGGGAGGTGACTCTCCCCAGCAAGAACGGCGTACCTGCCATCCCTCACAACAGCAAACTCAAGGTATGAACTATTCACTCGGAGGGTCGCAGCATGCAGATTGACTTCCTGCCAGATCACAATGGTCACACCGACCGGAGAAGTCATCGACAGAATCCCCGCGTGGATCAGAAGGGTGGTTCAAGACCTGTCCGTGTCTCCGGTCTACGAAGCCGTCTTCTGGAACCCTCCTGCAGAAGAGCAGTATCTGTTCCAGCATCCCCGTCCGAAGAGACCGCTGAGTCTGCGCATCTATGAGGCGCACGTTGGGATATCCTCGCCGGAGACAAAGGTGGCCACGTACAAGAATTTCACGGCCAACATGCTTCCACGAATCAAGTATCTGGGCTACAACGCCATTCAGCTGATGGCCATCATGGAGCATGCATACTACGCAAGCTTTGGCTACCAAGTCAACAGCTTCTTCGCCGCCAGCAGCCGCTACGGTACTCCAGAAGACCTGAAAGAGTTGATCGACACGGCCCACAGCTTAGGGCTGGTCGTCCTCCTCGACGTCGTCCACAGCCACGCGTCCAAGAACGTGCTGGACGGGCTGAACATGTTTGACGGCACCGATCACCTCTATTTCCACGGAGGTGGCAAGGGCCATCACGACCTGTGGGACAGTCGCCTGTTCAACTACGGCAACCACGAAGTTCTCCGTTTTCTGCTGAGTAACCTGCGCTTTTGGATGGAAGAGTATCGGTTTGACGGCTTTCGATTTGACGGAGTTACCAGCATGCTTTATGTGCATCATGGGATTGGCACGTATGTAATATATGTATCTCTGCCGGCAAAAGTTGACCTGTTGACCATACAGGGGATTCTCCGGTGGCTATCACGAGTATTTTGGGTCTGTGGTTGACAAGGACAGCGTGATGTATTTGACGCTAGCCAACGAAATGCTCCACGCCATTTACCCGGAAACAATCACCATAGCAGAGGACGTCTCGGGGATGCCGGCCCTGTGTCTGCCGCTGTCAATGGGCGGAGTGGGCTTTGACTACCGTCTCGCCATGGCAGTGCCGGACATGTACATCAAGCTACTCAAGGAGAAAAGAGACGACGAGTGGGATATGGGCAACCTCGCCTTTACGCTGACCAACCGGCGACATGGCGAGAAGAGCATCGCCTATGCGGAGAGCCATGATCAAGCGTGAGAAAAGCCCTCTTGAATTAATGGCCAATGAGCTGCTAGCTGACAGCCAACTTCTAGCTTGGTCGGAGACAAATCCCTAATGATGTGGCTATGCGACAAAGAGCTGTACACGCACATGTCAGTCCTGACAGAGTTGACACCCATCATCGACCGAGGCATGGCGCTGCACAAGATGATCCGGCTGGTGACGCACGGTCTCGGAGGCGAAGGCTACCTGAACTTCGAGGGCAACGAGTTCGGCCACCCGGAATGGCTCGACTTCCCGCGCGCAGGCAACGGCAACTCATTCTGGTACGCGCGGCGACAGCTCAACCTGACGGAGGACCACCTGCTACGGTACCGGTTCCTGAACGAGTTCGACCGCGCCCTGCAGCTGGCGGAGGAGAAGTACGGCTGGCTGCACTCGCCGCAGGCATACGTGAGCCTGAAGCACGAGGCCGACAAGGTTCTCGTCTTTGAGCGCGCGGGCCTGCTGTGGGTGTTCAACTTCCATCCGACGCGCAGTTACGCCGACTACCGCGTCGGCGTCGACCAGCCGGGGACGTATCGCATCGTGCTGGACACGGACGATACGGCGTTTGGCGGACACGGCCGCAATGCGAGCGAAACGCGGTTTTTTACGACGGATTTGCCGTGGAATGGCCGGAAGAACTTTCTCCACGTGTATATTCCGGTGCGAACGGCGTTGGTAAGAGCTCTTGCTCTAGCTGCAGTGCGCTATAGGTTGATCGTGAACTTGAACTGATGAGACGAAATTTCAGGTCTTTGCGCTGGAGGAAACACTTTAAATTGGGACGAATTTCAGGATCTTTTATCCCCTCCGATTCTACGCTTGATATATGTATCAAGAGTAATACGGCCGGGATAGCGAGGTTCGATTCGAGAAGACTACACATGATGTAACGAATGTACTCGGGTTTATATATTGTTTCTTAGTTACATAACCTACACCCAACAAAAAGAAAACAGAGAAACACAGTGCAGTGCAGTGCAGTGCAGTTAAATACGCATATGTATCCAGTTGATCAAATAGCCTACCCATGAGTCATGAAATCAGGTCAATCATGGTAAAATATGCAATTATCAGAATGGTGAGGTAGGCACTAGCACTGAGGACTGGACAGTCATATCATATTCTATCATACCCATACCAGAGGATTCACGTGGAATATCATGTAGAGAGACAGAGAGAAGTGCAACACAGTCATAACTCATAACCTACTATGTACAGTACAGTACATATGTATTGGACCTAGGTATAGATGAAGTATACATATAGAATTCCAAATCAAGTCAAAGCAAGTCAAAGCAAAGCAACTCAAGTCAACAGACGGATGGTTGTTTATCTTAGATCGTTACTAACCCTGTCAATTAATTAAGTAAGGCCCGAGACCGGGGTTGTTAATTTTTTTATCCTTTCTTTTATTTTCTTTCATTTTTTTGTTTATTTCTATGTTTATTTTTTCTTTTTTTTCTTTTTTTTCTTTTTTTTCTTTTTTTTCTTTTTTTTCTTTTTTTTTATTATCATAATTTGACATTGACAACGCAGCTCCGGGCACGGATATAGTATGATATGATATGATCTCCACTCCTCTTCTCATTTCTTCTTCTTCTTCTTCGCCTTCTCCTTTCCCTTCAGTATCATTTCCATCGCTAGGGAATGTACGTGTCATCAACTCGATGAATATACAATGCATATGCATTTGTGGTGTGATGTGATATAGTTTTTTCTTAGTCTTCGTCATTAGAATTGGACTGGATTTTGATTAATATTTGGATCGTCATTCATTAATTGTTGAGGTGTATTTATTGGATTGGAGAAGGAGTCGTTCTGATATGATATGATAGTCCTGATATTAGGGGTAGTAGGTCGTAGAGCTATCGCCATGACGATACTTCTGATAACTTCCGCTTCTGGTTCTGAATTTTTTTTTCTTCGTCTGTGAGAATAATAACAGCAGAGCTGATTATCTTGTTTCCTTGCAGATGTAAACCAGACCTTCCGTTATTATTCAAAATGACCATGACGGTGTCTATACCCCTGGCCGTGGCTGTAATTAGTCCTGACGAGACAGACGTCTGGGAGAAAGGACCTGATGGAGAGAGACTACGCAAGTCAAGTCTCCTCTACTGTAGTTGTAGTTGTAGTTCTTGTAGTGGCGGTTGCTGCTGCTGCTACGCCATCGACGGCCGGGACTCGTCATCTGCATGACCACGACCGTGAGTCTGACTCTGGCCGAGACTGAGACTGGAGCAGGAGCAGGAGCTGATTTTCCACAGTCGAGTCGATCCATGACAAGGACCTCTGTCGATCTGTCTATGCTCATCACTAAGACATACACATACCTAAACAAAAAAAACATCTGACAGAGCAATTATGCATGTATGCTCATGCGTATGCGTATCTACAGTCCAGGGTCCTGCCAGGGAAACAAACAAACCAATTTCGCCATTCTCGTACCGCTCCTCCGCCCTCCGCACGCGGAAGAGAATATCTCGTTTAGAATCTCCAATCTCTCGACTGGCACAACTCGTCGTTGCACACTGCGCGTGGCCTCTTGTAGCAGGTCGGTCGACAGTGACGTTGCGCGAAGGATGTGTACCAGGAGACGGACTCTTTCTGCGGGACATTTACATCTTAGCGTTAATAGAAGAAAAGTAGCGAAAAGAAAAAAAACAAGGCTCGTCATATACCAGTTTTCTTCAAGTGATCCGGCTCCCGATGCGTCACCCCTGCCCTGTCAGCCACCATGCCGGCTTGGTCTGCTCTGGATCGCCCTTAGTCCCAGTCCCGCTCCCATCGGGCCCTGTCTTCTTCTTCTTCCCCCCGTTGTACAGATATCGCGCTTGCTTCTTCGGCTCGACGGCCTTGACGAATGAATGAATGCTTTGGCTATCAATTAGCCGGCAGTTAGTCAGCTCGTCCCGGTTCTGGAGTTTGATTGATGCTCCAGACGTTAGCGCTGTCGGCACTGTCGGCGTTGGTGGTGCGGTTGATTCTGTTGCTGATGCTGCTGGTTGGAGCTGTGCTGGCGCTGGAAAGGTCTGTTTTTGGACGTCCTGCGTGTACGACAGGGTTCCCTGGATTTGGATTTGCGCGAAGAAGCTTCGAGCCGAACGTAATTGTTCCTCTAGTCACTGGTGCGGTCGTGACAGCTGCTGATGGTTGTTGCAGTGTTTGACGATAGACAGGCAGATGGTAGCTCTGGTCAACAGAGGGAGCATGATATAACCCACGCACGATCAACTGCTGCCGTTGCCCTGCGATACAGAAGTTAACAAATGGAAACAGCATCACACGACGAGAACCAAACCTGGTAGTAAATGCATGCATCAATCGAGTACCTAGTCGACGGATCAAGTCCATAGCATGGCTCTGAGGAGGAGATGTGCTGTCACCTTCCCGTCTGTGGATCGGTATGGACATATGTCCTCGAGGGAATGAATATAGTCATCTCCGGAACTAGCTAGTTCACCATCGAGCTCTGTCGATGTCTGCTGTCCATTCCCGATCTAGGAGTCCGATGGATCGACTATATATACCTAGGTAAATGCATGTCAGGCAGAGAGAACTACCAAAGGTAGTATATAATATATGTATTCAAGATGTCTAAATAAGACAAGACAGTATGTGTGTGTGTGAGCATACCCATCGCTCCGTGGCATACAGCGCCTGGCCTTGATATTGATATTGGAACTGGTAATCGTTTCCGTTTCTGTCTTCCACCTCCATTTGCTCCATGGATTTTTAGCAGAGAACTAGGTAATTATCCAACAAAACAGAAGTGGCTCGATAGCTAGACTAGATCACAAACAGTGATGCACTTCAGCAAACGATCCCGCTATAGTTAATACTGTACACATAAATTAAGTCAATGATCAAGCCAACGAACGTAGCAGTCAACAGACGAGCTGAACGTACTACCAGGCCTGGACCAGCCCGTAGGTACAGTACCTAACTCAGCAAGTACCTGAATATGCAAATCTGAGTTAGGTATGCGTTTAGCGTCAACATTCATGCAAGGTCGATGCAGCAATAAGCGAGCATTGCATAGGGGGGTGATGGCGCAGTGTATGTACCACACACCAGTTTTACTGAGTTGGTAGTTGGAGACAGGATGCCCACGAGCCTTGGCACAGGCATAGTATATTTAATATTTAAAAATATTCCTCTTTTTTGCTTAGAAGAACAAAGGATTTAATTAAAGATATAAATAAATATCTTACTTTATAAGCTGTTATTATTAAACCAAAAAAAAAAGTAAAAAGTAAAAAAGTAAAAGACTACCTTGTATGTACTGTACTATATGTTAATATAGAATATTTATAAAAGTTATTTATATATTAACTATTTTTTTTTAACAAATGTCTCTAGATAGTCTAGAATACTTTATTTGCCCTTATTTTATTGCTGCGAATCACACAGCACGGTAAATTTATAAACGACATTAAAAACAAGGACCCTGGACGGAATACCAATCCCCAATCCAAATCACAGCAGCAGTAAAAGTGAAATGAATCATGTCAGACAGACGCGTCTGTTTAAAGCTTCTCAGACCAGAGCATCAAGGTAGAGAGAGAAAGAACCATTACCTGCAGAACCATTGATGGTCTGTACTGTACATACATACATGTATATACACTACCACAGGTGGCTGGCTGACACAGAGCATGGATGACCGAGGAAGACCGGACGGAGTAAATATTTCTGTTGGCTGGACGAGCCGAATTTAGTTGATGCCGTGAAGAAAATAAATAATTGCCTTGATAGGAAGAGCTTAACTGAATCTGTAAAGTAAGAAAGTAGGTTAAACTGACCCAGATCCATATCCTGATCCATCTCCAGACCCAGATCGATCAATCGAAGAATCTCACTCATCTCGAAATCAACGAGAGCATCACCGAGGGAGTCCAAGCAAGCCCAGCCCACGCACGCGATTTGATTATTCACTGGCCAGCGACTCAGCCATAGCTATAAATTATCCTCTATCCTCCTCAGACCATACCATGCCAGAATTTAGCTAAAAACAGCTCGATATATACCAGTTTTTTTTTTTTTAAAAAAAAAAAGAGACTTTTCTCATATTAAGGGTTTCTTCCTATCATGCATACAGTATGCATGCGTCTCGATTACTTACTTACTTGCTTACTTGGAAAGAAAGGAAATGAAACGGAGGGGGAAAAAAAGAGGGACGAGTGTGATGTATGCATTGTATATATGTCCAGCTTCTGCAACAAAGCTTAGTAGACGGGAAATACATGAACAGGATCTCGTCTCAGCAGTCTGACTGCACTGACTGCAGTGTAGCCGACAAAGTGCCTAGCACATACTGTTGTACAGTACAGTACAGCTCCTGCAAGACTAATTAACTAATCCATATACCCAGGCTGGTGATTTTCTCCTCCTCCTCCTCCTCCTTCTTCTGCAGCAGCAAGTAAACAAGACAAGACAGGACAAGACAGCATACACCTCGAATAAAAAATATACCTAATAATCACAGTATGTATGTACATACATACATACACAGTTCAACTTCCAAACCAACAATCCAGTCCATAACGACCACCCTCACACTTATCAATCATATCCCATCATATCAATCATATCATATCAATCATCAATCATACCATATAATGTCAATGTCATTTAATTAATTAATTAAATTACAGAGAATCCCCACTAAGATCAGTACAGATCAGCTAGCAACAATAACAACAACAACAACAACAACAACAACAACAACAACAACAACAACAACAACAACAACAACAACAACAACAACAACAGACAGACGGTAATTTAATTTACTTGGGTGTTTGTTTGAATAGAATAGAATAGAATAGAAGAAGAAGAATTTTCAATCAAGCCAGATCCTGTCTATCTATCTACTACGGAGTACCTTACGGAGTACGTATGGAGTACGTATGGAGTACATATGGAGTACGGAGTACGTACAGTACGGACAGACGAATGGAAGAGGGAAACAAGGAACATAGCTTGTCCTTGTCAGATCTGATATCTGATATTCAAAAGTCCAGAGTAGTAGTGTAGTGGGTTTGTATTAATACATATTCAGCACTGATACTAGGTACTAGGTAGGTACTATCCCTTGCAAATCACATATACCTCTACCAGTCAGGAGCTACAGAGCCAAGCCCACTGTCGTCAACTCGTATACACCTACACTACACTACATCACATAGCTAAGTAGATTATCTTACCATTGACAGCTGATCCATCCATCTACCTTGACTACAATCTACAAGCCTACTCTACAAGCCTACTCTACTGACATACAACTACTCTACTGATATACACCCTACACTTTATCAATGACATCAACAAAGGAAATACATTGACCAGCTGTAGTCGAGACTCTATTTTTTTACTTACACATCAGATCATATTGAGGGAAATCATATTGTGGGAATTCAGTACAGCAATCAACGGCCGCGGGAGAAAGTAGCTTAGCTTGGTCCGGTTCACCCACTTCCGCCGGGTTAAGCTCCTTTCCTCGTTTTAAATTATTTTTCTCGAAATCCTTTTTCTTTTATACGGGTACTGTACACGCGCTAAAAGAAAACGGAAACCAACGCTTCAACACAAAAGAAAAGGAGCAAAGACTGGTAGGATTTACATCGTTCACGACTTGCTCTCCAGCTCAGCCAGGATCTTCTCACCCTTGGCACGGGCCGAGTCAATGTCACCAACCATGTAGAAGGCAGCTGTACAAGTTAGCAACTGACCTGGGAAAAGAAGAAAGAAGAAGAAGCTTACCCTCAGGAAGGTCATCACACTCGCCGTTGATGATGGCCTTGAAGCTGCGGATCGTGTCCTTCAGGTCGACGAGCTTGCCCTCAATACCCGTGAAGACCTCGGCAACAGTGAAAGGCTGGCTCAGGAAACGCTGCAGCTTACGGGCACGCTCGACGGTGAGCTTGTCGGCCTCAGACAGTTCGTCCATACCCAGAATGGCAATGATATCCTGGAGGGACTTGTACTCCTGAAGCATCTGCTGGACACGGGTGGCCACCTCGTAGTGCTCCTGACCGACGATACGCGGGTCAAGCATACGAGACTTGGAGTCGAGCGGGTCGACAGCAGGGTAGATACCCAGCTCAGAGATACCACGAGACAACACAGTCGTGGCGTCCAAGTGGGCGAAGGTCGTGGCAGGGGCAGGGTCAGTCAAGTCGTCAGCAGGCACGTAGACGGCCTGGACGGAAGTGATGGAGCCCTTGGTGGTGGTGGTGATACGCTCCTGCATGGCACCCATGTCGACGGCCAGGGTGGGCTGGTAACCGACGGCAGAGGGAATACGACCCAGCAGGGCAGACACTTCGGAACCGGCCTGGGTGAAACGGAAGATGTTGTCAATGAAGAGAAGCACTAAAAAGTCAGTAGCCATCCTAATAATTGTCAATAAACTACGACATACCGTCCTGGCCCTCCTCGTCACGGAAGTACTCGGCAATGGTCAGACCAGTCAGGGCAACACGGGCACGAGCACCCGGGGGCTCGTTCATCTGACCGAACACCAGCGCGACCTTGGAGTCACCCTCGAGCTGAATGACACCGGTCTGCTGCATTTCGTGGTACAGGTCGTTACCCTCACGGGTACGCTCACCGACACCAGTGAACACAGAGTAACCACCGTGGGCCTTGGCGATGTTGTTCTACGCGATGTTAGGTGCATCCAACACACATTGAAGGACTTATCCTGGGCGCTTACAATCAGCTCCTGAATGAACACGGTCTTACCGACACCGGCACCACCGAAGAGACCAATCTTTCCACCACGGGCGTAGGGAGCAAGCAGGTCGACGACCTTGATACCGGTCACCAGAATCTCGGCAGCGGTCGACTGCTCAGAGAACGACGGCGGGTCGGCGTGGATAGGAGCGTACTTGGTAGCCTTGACAGGACCACGCTCGTCAATGGGGTCACCAGTGACGTTCAGGATACGACCAAGGGTACCAGGGCCGACGGGGACCTTGATAGGAGCGCCAGTGTCGGTGGCAGGCTGACCACGGGTGAGACCCTCGGTACCTACATCACGTCAGTTTGGCATGCACTCAACAGCCGTCTAGCGGTCAGCAGGGCAAACCACGTACCGTCCATAGCAATCGTACGGACGACATTCTCACCCAAGTGTTGCTACCAAACAGTCAGCAATGTCCATGTGGTATCATCCATGAGTTTAACTGGGTACATACGGCAACCTCCAGCACGAGCTTCTGGCCATTGTTGTCGGTCTCCAGGGCGTTCAGAATCGGAGGAAGCTGCTCAGTGTCGAATTTCACTGCATGCACGCATCAGATAACACATTCCTCAGTGCAATTGAGGCACTTGGCGCCGGTGTTCAACGGGTGTTGGGCGCAGGGAAAAGATTTTCCTCGGGCCCCGTCTTCCACAGCTCGCCAAGCCCCAAGAAAGAACATCAAACGTGTTACGGAGGAACATACCGTCGACGACGGCACCGATGACCTGGTGGATTTTGCCGACGCGACCAGCCTCAGTGCTGGCGTACCGGGCAGAGAGCGCAGACAGGGCATTGGATCGGAGAGGCTCGAAGGCGCGTCGAGCAACAGGGGTAGGTCGGGCAAAGGCAGCCCTCCCGAGGGTCCGGGCGAGGCCGCTGGAGCAGAAACAGTAGTCAGTAGACGGCAGGGGAGGCCAAAAGCAGGGGAATGGGGAGGCATTGAGTGTCTTACTCACCTCTTGAACATGCTGACGGTGTTTAAGAGCGAGGGGATGGGAGGGGGGAGTGAGAGATGGAAGAAGGCAGCTTGCCGGAAGAGAGGAGAGAAAAGGAAAGGGACGGGGAAGAAGAGGTTGAGGCTGGCTTAAGGTGCCCTCGGAGACTTTGCACGCCGCTTTGCCGTTTTGGGACGGTTTTGCCGACCCTCCCGTGATCCGCCGAGCCGGCACAGCAACCAGCCCAAGCGATGCCAGAGCAACTGTTGGCACGACAGCTAAGCCATTGTACAGCTTGTAAATAGAAACAAATGCGTAGATTCAGTGTACTGACACAGTTCTTATGAATAGCGTTGCATACTTTGGCGGTGTTGCGCCGACAGGCCGCCCGTAGAAACTGGAGGAAAAACGGAAGCGATATCAGCCCTGCCGAGGATTCCTGCGCCAAAAAAAGAGCGCATTACACACCGACGCCATAGGACATGTTTTCGATACAGACAACACCGATATTTCTAGCTCTGGGTGTAGAATACGACTGAGATTTCAATGTGCCACATGGTGGAAAGTGCAAAGTGCCTGTCAACGATACTCTGCCAATTTGTGCTCCAATTTGTGCGAATATAATTTTAACATGTCTTGTTCTGGCGTCAGTAGTTTCCAAGATGAACACCGCCTAAACGTCTCAACAGGACTTACAGCAGCATAGAGGACGACTTTCTATCTACAGGAAACCTTAATTGAGAGGCCAATGGCTCGTCAAATGTGAATTAGCCGTCCCTGAGTGCGTTCATCGTCTGCTGCATTTATTGAGGACATCCAAAGAAAACATTGATTTTTCCCTCGAGCATGTACTCTACACGGCAGATACTTATAGAATGACACACAGCACATTACAGCTACAAAGGAAATCGATTGATGATGGCATAGTACGTAGTAGTACAAGATTCGATCGAGTAGCATAGACAGAAGGAAGGAAAAAGGTGTTAAGAGACAGTGAGACAGCGTTGAAGATAATAAAAACATTGGTACAGAGTGGCTATGCCTATCTCTACCTTCTACCTTCCATTCAGCACGCTTCCAATCCAATTTTCCAATTTATTGAGTCTTAGCCGGGCCGCTCTGCACGTAGCCGCGGCCAGAGTAGCCTTCGCTGCTGATACCGGTGATAGGCTCGATCTTCTCTCTCTGTTGAAAGAACACGGGTCAGCATTGAAAAAAAAAAAGATATGGCATTTGACGCACCTTCGCATATTCATTGCTAGCCTCCTGCCACTCCTTGGTCATCGTGCGAGGCGGGTCGCGAGCAAACGCACGGGTGATAGCAAACAGCGTGAGAGACACAGCGAAGAGCTGTGCCACCTTGATCAGGATCTTCCAACCCTCGCCCTTGGGGGGCTCTGCACGGGGACCGTGAGGTCCGAATGCGATCCAGTAGGCTAGCCAGCCGTCAGCGACAAGCAGACGATTATTCGGTTCTGATGCAGTGATACGTACCGGCCTTCTTCTCCTGCAGGGTCAGGTCGTGCCAGTCGGCCTTCATGCGATCCCGCAGCTGCATCCACAGCTCGGCCTGTTCCTGAGGAGGCATGGACTCCCAGCGCTGCTCGATGCCGGACAGCACGGGATTGGCGATGGCATGCTCAGACGACGCGAAACGGGTTTGCTGCGAGGCCAGCAGCTTGCTCTGGATCTGCGAACGGGCATTGACACAGGCCATTGGCGTGGTCGAGGACCGGACAGCCGGGCTGAAAGAGCTGCGAGCAGCAGCTCGAGCAACGGAGCGAAGGAACATTGTGCGAGACGAAAAAGACGCTCAAACGAGGAATTGAGTGACACAGGCGGCCGCAAGAGTCAGTACCGCAGTCCTCGAGGACGGGACTCGAGATGGCGAGTGGTCGAGAGCGGAGAGGAGAGGGGAATGACGCGGACCAAGAGTCGAGGTGGTGAGCGAGGAGGTTCTCTTTCCGAGCGAGTGGTGGTTTGAGGTGGAAGTCTGGGCATCCGGCTTGAGCAGCGTCGGGTCTTTTGCGCGCTGCTGATTGGGCCACCGGACGGCCCGCTCGGTCAGTCCCGACACACGGCGATGTCTCGGAGAAACACCTATCGCTGAGCATCATGCCATATCCTCTTCTCTCTTCAGTAATACTGATGCCTCTTCATTAATAATGATGCCCTAGGCATGCCTCAGTGACTGCCATCTGCTGACGCTTGTTTACAGGCTACACACCTCCGAGAGGTTCTTGCTTACATAATACGAGGACAGATTGCACCGGTTTACGAGCGGACATGAGCAGAGAGAATCCAAAGCAAAATACAAACATCCAACAATACAACGAAGTGCCTGTTCAGTCAGGTGGCTGAATTCTAACTCGATTCATTCAAAGTGCATGTTGATCTTCGTTACCCTCTGCAGTGAACACGGATACGGGAATGAAATTGCCTCCGCTAAGACTGGGAAAGGAACCTCAATTCGAAAGCTATGGATGGAGGGGTCCCAATGCATCGGTCGTTCGTCTCAGGCATCAGGATATCTCCAAGGCGCGGTTTGATTTTTCATGCAATGCAGACCCCCGCGTCGCCTGCCCCTTTTCTCCGGAACCAGCCGGCATGAGTCGTCTATTTGCCAGCCTTGCCGCCGCTGGCCTCCGCCAGAACAGTCTTCCACTCAATGTCAGACTTGTCATCGGCGTGGATCGAGGTGTGGATGTTCAGCGCATTCTTGAGGTTCTCCCGGGTGCTGGCGTAGAGCATGGACCACTGTGGATTGGTCAGTCGCGGTTGGCCTGTGAAAGACAAGCGAGGCTACTTACGAAGGTAGGGGTGTCGCTAGGGACCCAGGAAATGAAGACGATCTTGTTTCTGCACGTAGAGTTAGCGTGGGTCTGCGGAGGAGGAGGGTTTTTTTTTTTCAGCCGTACCTCTTGCCCTCACCACCTCCGAGTTCGTACTCAACATCGTAGACGGCGTACCGGGGAGCGGGGCTGCCCTTGGAGTCCTTGGCCGCCTCGAGCTTGCTCCGGAACACCTCGTAGTCTGGGTCCTGCGAGATCTCGTCGATGACGATTTCCTTGCGGTTGTCGGCGATCTTGAAGATGATGAACTTGGTCTTTCCCCGGCTCATGCGGAAGTCGTTGAATGCCGTGATGCACTCATCATTGATCGAGACTCTGGAGTCGGCTGCCCGTCAGCGTCGGAAGGATCGCAGGAGCGATAATTTCACGATGCACGAGGAATCGAGATGGAAGGAGGTGCATGTGCGTGTCAATGCAAAGCGGCGGACCTACCCTGAAGCAAGCTGCATTACTCATTGGTCAGTCCAATTTTTCCAGAAAAGCGATCAGAAAGCGAGGCGATACGCACCGACATGATTGCCTACGTGGAGGATGCTTTCTTTGAGGCGAGTTTCAAGCGGCAAACTGAAAGAAATCAGCGAGTCAGCGGCCAGAGTCCGGAGGCGCAGCGGATGCAAATCGCTTGGCCGGGTGAGGGGTTTTTGCCAGGTGTGCGAGTCAGAGGGGCAGAGACATACAGAGCGGTAGGCAATGACAGAGAGCGTCACGGGTATCTGGGTATAGAGGGGAGGAGGAGATGGAGAGAGTGCGGTCGGCAAGGAGGAGGATTGGGAGCGAGGAAAAGTGGACAGAGAGCGAGACCTGGAGATGGAGGGGTCCGCCAGGCTGTTGTTTGTTTCCCAGCCGGTGGTGGGGGGTCAGCCGTGCCTGCGTCGATCATGACTGGCCGCGCCCCAGCCGTCACGTGAGTCGCCGCAGGCAGACACAGCATTATATTTGCAGTCATCTTTGCAAGCATTATTCAGGATTTATAGAGTCTGGACCAGCCTACGCGAGTAGTATCGAGTGTGTTGCATGCAGTGCCAGGAGAAGAAAGAGAGTGGCATATTCTTTCCGCAGCACGCCGGACAGCACGTGGGTTCGTCACGGTTACTCGACAGGTATCCTGAATAATTGCTTGCAGGTTCTAATACAATTGTATACAACTGTAATATCAGAGAGACGTCCAGATAAAGCCAGTGCTTTTCTGCAGAATAATATGGCCTAGTACGAGTACATTTAACGGAACCGTGGGGTAAAAAACGTGACAGAATTGTCTGAGTTTGGATCGCTTATCCTCCAGTGAGCGTGCCGTGCAACGGTCGGAGCTTCACCGGGACGAAATATGGAAGAAGATGGGATAGAATAATGTCTCTGTTGCCGTGGATATCGACCGACATCAAGCCAGAATCAATCCTCCTCCGAACTCCCCGTACGCTGCGGGGACGGGAGGGGCCTTTACTAATCCCCCTCAAGTTTCAACACAAGCGGTCCCCAGTCGTCATTTCGCTTCTCCCTGGCATCATCGCCTGGTAATCTTGTCTTGTATATATAAGGGAGGTCCTGGTCGCGTTGCTTCATTGATAATTCTGATCTGTTTTATTTTGTGCATATAGATTGTCGACAAGTCTCCCACCATGGCCTCGCCCAAGATCATCCTCTATACCAACCACTCCTGCCCATGGGCGCATCGTGCCCATATTGCTCTGAAGGAGCTGGGTCTGCCCTACGAGGAAGTTATCATCGACTTGGACACTCCTCGAGAGCCATGGTACCTCCAAGTGAACCCGGTATGGCAGTGTGCGGCACAGTACTTTCTGACATGTGGAGACTGACCAAGTATATTCTTATTCCAGAGAGGTCTGGTCCCTAGCCTCTCATACAACGGCAACATCATCACCGAATCCGCCATTGTCGCGCAATTCCTGGCCGATGCCCACCCGTCGCACCTGCTGCCCCCATCCAACTCGACCGAGAATGCCCTGTACCGCGCCCGCCTGGCTTTCTTCGTCGATGCATTCTTTAGCAAGGTGATTCCGCACTTCTGGGCCGGCGTGCGCGCGGCCTCGGCTGAGGAGAGAGACGAAGCGGCACAGGCCTTGGTTGGTGCCGTGACTAAGGAGATTGAGCCTTTGCTGGAGGAAGGAAAGGGGCCGTTCTTCGGAGGCAGTGACCGCTTGACTCTGGCAGAGGTGTGTATTCCTTTCAAAGACGAACGGACCCATCCCGCAGTGTAGGGCTCACGTCTCTGACTTGTCGTCAGGTTCTGACCGGCTCGTTCCTTCTCCGCATCACCTCCTTCAGCAAGCCCGAATACGGCCTGCTGAGCGCCAAACTGCCCAGTCTCCTGGACCAAGTGCCCAAGTTCAAGCGCTGGGCCGAGGCGACGGTCCAGCACCCGAGCGTGAACTTCATCTGGGACGAAGAGAAAGTCGCGACGAGGACCAAGAAGAAGTTTGCCGCCAAACCGTAGGTGGGCACCTGAGCATGAATAAGCAGAGTGTCCATCTCACACGTAGCAGGAATAATTCCGGACGGCTGTGAGTGGACTATTTCAATCGGCTGGGGGTGGATATTCTTGTATTTGAGTCTTCGACTGTACATACATACATACAATGGACACATTGGTTGTCTCTTATGAACATAAATCTTAATGACATTTATATATATATATATATATTGCTCCACAGTCACAGTCACAGTGTAGATGAACATTCACAGAGACCATCTCACTAGCACAGCCAATACCGCAGAAAACATATCGTATCAGTTCAATGATTTTTTTTTCTTGGGTTTCTGCTCTGATATTCCGTCTAAGATCCGGTTTCCTTTCCATCCATGCCGATATATATGTGTCGTAACCGGTTTCGGTTGGATACCTACCTACCTAATTCCCCGATCATTACAAAAAAACTAGGTAGAATCAGGAAATCCCAGTTTTTGTAGATCAGGCTGAACGTCTCATATTTTCCTGTGGACTTTACTTATACTCTTTCTCAGTATCCAAAGATATCCAAAGATTATAAAGTAAGTAGAACTGAACTGAACGCCATGTAATCGACGGCCTCGGAGGCATGTCTTCGATGTAGACATACGATTATGTCTATAGATTACCCAAACGTTAGAAAAATACAATTCCTGACCATGGTCCTTAAATACGAACAGCTGAGCTGAATCTTGAAAATTGCTCAATTGCTCATCACTGCATTATCAGACGTTGCCGTCAACAGATATTACGCCTGGACGACTAAAGTACATGACTATAGTACATACAGCGGGACTCCGGATAGTTTTTGCTCTTCTTCTATGCCCGTCAAAAAATGATTCGAGAGTGGAGATGTGATGTTGGCGGTGGTGATGATGGTGCGGAAATTCCCGCAGAGAGAGAAGGTGGAGGTAGGATAGGTAGGTCATGTTTCGAGTGAGAAATTCAGGAGTAACACATCAGGTGAAGGTGAGAGATTAAGACATCCGAAAGATTACAACAAAATTGTCATAGTATGCAAGACACGCTCGAAGGGAAACATCCATCGAAATGGGCGAAAACAGGATACTGAGCAGGAGGACAATGTTCGTGAGAGCTCTTTAGAACATGCCACCGCCCATGCCGCCCATGCCGCCCATACCGCCACCCTGGGCGGCCGGGCCCTTCTCCTCAGGAGCCTCAACAATGGCGACCTCGGTCGTTCCCAGCAGCGAAGCAACTCCGCTGGCGTCCACCAGGGCGGTGCGCACAACCTTGAGCGGGTCAAGGATACCCGCAGAGATCATGTCGACAAACTCGCCCTTGGAGCTGTCGAAGCCCTTGTTGAAGTCGTTGGCATACTCGTCAATGAGCTTGCCAACAATGACGCTGCCCTCCAGACCAGCGTTCTCAACAATGGTGCGAGCCGGACGGGTGATGGCGTTCTTGATGATGTTAATACCCAGCTGCTGGTCGAAGTTGGCGCCCTTCACGTCGTTAAGGCCGTTGGCAGCAGCCTTGAGCAGGGCAGTACCACCACCAGGCAGGATACCATCCTCAACAGCGGCACGAGTAGCGTTCAGCGCATCCACGACACGGTCCTTCTTCTCACCAACCTCGACCTCGGAAGCGCCACCAACTTTGATGACGGCAACACCACCGGAGAGCTTGGCCAGACGCTCCTGGAGCTTCTCCCGCTCGTAGTCGGAGGTAGAAGGATCATTCATAACGCCGCGGATCTGCTCGCAGCGCTGGGCGATGGCGTCCTTGCTGCCCTCACCGTTGAGGATGATCGTGTCCTCCTTGGTGATGGTAATGGAGCCAGTGGAACCCAGCTGGTCAGGGGTGAGCTTGTCCAGCTTGAGGTCAAGCTCATCCGTGAAGACGGTGGCGTTGGTCAGGACACCAAGGTCACCCAGGATGTTCTTGCGGTTGTCACCGAAGCCGGGGCCTTGACCGCCGCGACCTGAACCTGGCCACGGAGCTTGTTCAGGATGCAGACGGCAAGGGCCTCACCCTCAATGTCCTCCGCAATGATGACCAGAGGACGGCGGAGCTGCGTGGAGGCCTCCAGAGCCGGGATGATATCCTGCACAGCCGAGATCTTCTTCTCGGAGAGCAGGATCAGGGGCTTCTCGAACTCAACCTTCTGGGACTTGGGGTCCGTGATGAAGTAGGCGGACGTGTAACCCCGGTCAAAGCGCATACCCTCCGTAACCTCCAGCTCATCCTCGATCGTCTTGCCCTCCTTGACGGTAATGACACCCTCCTTGCCGACCTTCTCCATGGCGCTGGAGATGAGCTTGCCAATGTGCGTGTCACCGTTGGCGGAAATGGTGGCCACCTGGGCAATCTCCTCGGTGGTGGTAATGTCACGCTTGTTGGCCTTCAGGTACTCAACAACGGCGTCAACCGCAGCCTGGGTGCCGCGACGCAGGTCCATCGGGTTGCAGCCCGCAGCGACATTCTTGACGGTCTCGGAGAAGATGGCACGAGCGAGGACGGTGGCAGTGGTCGTTCCGTCACCAGCAATCTCATTGGTCTTGGAAGCAACGTCCTGCAGCAGACGAGCTCCCAGGTTCTCGAACTTGTCCTGGAGGGAAATGGCCTTGGCCACAGTCACACCATCTGCAGCGGTCAGCACCTAGGTCATGATCACTACAAGCCGCGACGCAGAGCAGAAAAGACAATTGTTGGTGACGGGATATAAGCATACCCTTGGTGATCTTCGGCGAGCCGTAGCTTTGCTCAATCAAGACATTGCGACCCTTGGGACCAAGAGTCGAAGAAACAGCCCGAGCAAGGGTGTCGACACCCTTCAGGAGCTGAGCACGTCCCTCGACACCGAATTTGAGCTCCTAGCAGCTGTGAGTCTCCGCAACACCAACCACGGTGACATGTACACCCGTCGCTGAGGCACGTACCTTGTGAGCAAATCGCTGTTGTTGCAGGCTGACGCCGGAAGTTCTGAGCTTGGAGAAAGGAGCCCGGGACAGGGCGGAAGTCCTGGACGTGAAAGCTCGCTGCATGTTGTCTGCAGAGGAAAACAGAGAGAATTAACTGAGAGGGATGTCGTTAAACAAGAAGAAAAGAACAAACAAGCAACCCTATCCACCCAGACCGGGACGCCCAGAGAAATTGAAGTGCAGAGGAAAGAGAATTGGGAGAGGAAGGGGAGACGGAGGTGAAGATGAAGCAAATTTTCCAGGCGATTCGAGATTCCCCGGATGGCTTGGCGGAGAAGCGCCTAGAAGGAGAGCTCGGGTCACGTGGTGCGGTGAGCTGGACGGCAGCCCGACTGCCTAGGTAACCGGCTATGCTCCGAAGAACCGAATATTCTCATTGCTCGTCTCGTATAGATCAGTCTGAAAGAGGAAAGCAAAGCCAATTTTGTCTAATGTACTACTGGTTCGTGGCCAAGGATCTGCTGAAACGCTCCGCCCCTTCATCCAACCATCCAACCCTGCGTCGACCATCTCTCCCCTTCCCAAAGCCTTCGTCCCTTCAACATCCACCGAATCCAGTCCAGCCCAACAGGAGATAGAAAAACACTAAAAGCCTTATGAATGTGGAATGACTGGTCACTAGGTCCCAATGAAATGCTCAGTGCTCTCTGCTAATCCAGGCGTAAGGCACAATCAAGCCAATTCCTCCTCCGTATTGCCATCCCAACCCAACATCATCTCGAGGCTTCATCCGCCAAAGTCGACGTGACCTCGAGATCTTTGTCGGCCATACCAGACGTCTTCTCGAGCGTTTCATCCACCAAAGATGTCTCCTCGGTGGTTTCATCGCCTGAGAACCACGTCAACTCACCCAATCCCCATAGGGATGCACCACGTCTTCCTCCGTCAATTCCTCCATCAGATTGTAGCACTTACCCGGTGGTAACTTGGCGTGCTGGTCAAGATCTTCTCTGATACGAATAAGGCGGTTCATGTCCAGCATATTGCCCTTTTCGATCTCTCGGTCCAGTTGCATGACTCGGAGGTCCAGAGCGTTGAAATTGCTGTGCTGCTCACGGAGCGGCTCAGGATCAGCCGCCTTGTCGGTCAAAAAAGTATGGATCTTGTAGTCGTCATTCGGGTCTGTGATATGCAGGGTGGGTGGAAGATTCCAGTGCGGCTCAAAAAAGTAGGGAAGTTCCCTATGTGCCGCCATGTACTCCTTGTACTCTGGGCGCTTCCTCTCATGTTCTCTGCTTTCCGGATATGTCTCTTCACGCGCATTGTCCAGGACCCGATTGAACAGCAGTGCAGGTTCACAGTTTTCCTCTCGCAGCCAGGCAGCAGGGATCACAGTTTTCGGAACCGGGGGCACGCCGGGGATACGAGGATCGTCACGGTCATACTGCCTCAGGATAACATCACGGGGCCATTTACCAGCTGTAAGGTAGGGTTGCAGCGGATTGTTTGGGTCCCGGACTTTTGGGACGGGTTTAACGTATCCCTCCTCATCGTATATACTTTCTTCCCACGCATCAGCCCCCGACGGAGGAGGAATTGAGCCCTCGGCGGTAGTCTGGTAGCCCATACCGTTTCCACTGAAGTATCCAGCGGCCTCGTCCATACTCAGGCCCGCTACGTTGAAGTCTTCAGCAGCCTGATCCTTGCTGGGACCGCTTCCGTTGGCGTATCCAGCATTCTGAGACGCGTCTTCGTTCACAGCGTTTTTGGGATCCCCGGATTTCTCGTTATCAATGGAGAACGACCCATCATCTGGAACCAATGTGGCGTTATGACGCCCGTAACGAAGGATGACAATTTTGGACGGCTTCTCCCGAGCAACATCGTCTTCGGACGGACTGGCACTGCGGGAGGAGTGCTTGTCGCCGGGGAAGTTGAGAAATTGGGCTCCCACAGCCAGTAGCTCATCATCGCCGTCTTCAGCATGGTCTGAGTCCGGCTCAGTGTCAACATCAAGCTTGCGCCTCTTGCGCGACTTTTTCTTGCCGGATTTCTTGGATCGGCGCCGACTCCCGTACTCTTCGCTCTCGTCAGAGGTCTCATCCACCACGGGGATATCTTCTTCATCGGAAGAATCAGCTGCCTTCCTGGCTTTGGTCTTGGTCTGTTCTTTGGGAGACGATGCTTCAGCAGATCCCTTCGTGGGCGAAGTGGATGTACTGGATGCCTTGGCTGCACTTCCACTCCCTCCACGACGAAGGGGAGGAGGGACTTGCTTGTTACTGGCAACACGACGGCTGCGGAGCTTAGCTAGATGCTGCACGATCGCCCCCTCAGACACATTATTGCCCATAGCCCTCGCGACATCTCCCCACGGGATTCGGACGCCCTGTGCATTGCACACGGACTGGACCGTCAAAAGAAGCAGTTCGTTGAGGTTGTCTACAACAGTTAGTGTATGACAGCAATAGCTACGACAACGACGAGGTATTCAGATAAAATCAAGTATCCTCCAGGGTGCTCATATTCCATAATGTCTACCCAGGCCGTCGAGACAAGTCAAAGAGGAGGCGAAGACTTACCATCCCAGCGCACCAGAGTCCGCTTCTTCGGCCGATTCAAAGCCTTCTTTTCACCCGCCATAGCGTTCGAACTGTTCGAATCCTGTCAGTGATGCCCAGAAGCTAGGCAAGGCACAGCATACCATCAGATGGTAAGGATGACTCAAAAAAAATCAGACTGAATGCCCTGGTGTTCCTGGTTTCTACTGACAAATAGGTAGTGTGACAGTCAGAACACGTACCGTGTGATGTCGTGTGAGTCGTCTGTTGACGTTCCTCTTTGGCCTGGATTTAGTTTAAGTAGACCTGTGTCTCAATCAGACTAACAGACAGCCACCAGTGAGGTGACCTGTGAAAGCACGACCTGGGCTCGGCGTGATGATAGAAAAGACCTGCAGCTGCGGTTCAGTGGAGTGCAACTTGCTAGGGTGAGAAGAGTATATACTGACGTACCTTGGTCCGCATAAGCTCTATAGCCTATAGCCTATGCTCAACAGAAATCAGAGATGCAAAGATGATTAGGTAGTTATGTCAAGATAAGGTTGAGCTGAAGGTGAGGTGAAAGAAGAGTGAGACTTTGTTGACAAAGCTGCAGACCCTTCTGCCCAGCAACTGGTTGTGGGCTAAGCTCCAAGACACCAAGTGAGATTCACTTGAGGTCTGGTTGACAGATTCTTGGCAGGTCTTTGTGAGCCCTCAAAGCTTCAGATTGCACAGGGCTGCCAGATTCTTGGCTGCCAGCTATTAGGAAGGTCCTAAAGCTTTAGTGAGGGCTGACTGTTCTACGTTTGATGGGTGCTATTTACTGTAGTCTTGGATCTTGTTGATGTTGAGACGATAAGTCGCAGGACCTACATTAACTCCGTAAACTCCAGTAATTAGACCTCCTGTCAGTCCTCATTCCTAGGCATGTGATTTGTGAATATTCACTAAATTCTTGTTACTGAGAGTGTCACCTCGTAGGGGAAATTACCAAAATATCTGTGGACGAGCTGCTTCGCCTACGGATATATATTTTGCCCATGTCACGGTCAGCTCCGGTATGTCGAAGCAAGAGGGAGGAAAAGAAAAGCTGCTATCAAAAGTACACTATCTAGGCATTCGGGAGACTTCAATCTAAGTCGTTCGCAAATTTCATACCAATAACAGGCACGTTGATGAACAGTAGCTGTCGCCTAGAAAGAGATGGACTGTTGATACCGGACGTACAGTACATGTAGTTTCTACCTTAATAGCGGGCTGTCATGATGAATCTAGAAAATTACACAGAGAATCAATGCCAAACAAGTGAAAAACCATGCAACTACCTATAACCTAGGTAATCTCGCGAAGGGTGTAGTTGTATACTCTGAAGACGGGATGTTGGCAGTCACGTGTTGCATAACCACGTGACTGCGACACCCGAGTCGACCATCTCCGAGGATTCCCTCCCAAAGCCTTTGACTGCCGAACCGCATCGCTCTTTTTCCCGCCTCGAGACCACCATCTCTGCACCATCAATTCCTCAAGATGACAGCCACTTGGAAAGCTGCCGGTTTGACGTATGTGTTGCTATTGCATTGATCCTGCATCTGCGCCCGTGGCCCATGCAATTGCTGACCGGTGTCACAGCTACAACCGCTACCTGGCCGTCGCTGCCCGCGCGGTCCGCCGATCCCTCAAGGAAGGCCCTCGTCTGCAAGCTGAACGCCGTGACCGGATGGACCTGAAGTTCGCCAAGTGGGAGGTTCGTATCATATCTGCCGTTTTTTACGTCGTTTCGGAGGAACGGATCAAAGAACTGACAGATCGCACCAGAACGGCAAGCAGGGCGAGGTCCAGCAGCTGGGCGCTGCCAACGCGGAGGGCATGGCCGCCCAGGCTGAGTCGAAATAAACCGCTCAAAAACATTGAATGATATGGGTGGAGTGATGAAGTGAGGGATCTGGTCTCTGCCCTCACCTAGGGAGGGGGAACTGATTGTATATCCTGTAGCATACTGCTGGTTTATTTCGCTCTCGACGAACAATAGAGTATTCCTCCTGTTCTTCTTTTCCTGCAGTACTAGTCTTCGTCAATCGTATCTCTCGTATCGTGGATTTTCCCAGTATAGTGTGAGGTCCATAGTCTTGCTAGCAATTACTCAGACTGCGGCAACGCGCTATCCCAACCGCCGAAGCCGCTCTCCGCTGGACCACAATTCCGTAAGTAAATACGCCGGGCAGCAGCCAAGATACTGTCGCGACCTCCACCCACCGGTCAAGAAAGAAAAAGCAACCGGCTGCAAGGAACTACCAACTACCGCGTTCAAAATCATGCTGCCAAATAATGAGGTCCGCCTCCCTCAGCCGCGACTTACCTCGCAGACGGTAGTTCCGCGCGACATCACGGAGCAATTCACCAATGCCGCTTCCAGTGCGTTGATCCCTGAGCTGACGTGTGCTGTCTTTCTTTGCCCTTTGTATCCTCGCGTTCTTTTTTAACAAAAGCTGACTTTTTGTGAATATTAGAATTACGGACCGGCCAGCTCGTCAAGGATGAGTTCTTCACGCTCTTCGAGGCGGTGGGGGCGTTGGAGGTGGGTTATAACATCTGCATTTTCCAGCTCAACTGAGATGCGGGACATGGGCGAACTGATGGTTGTGGTACTCCAGATTATGGATTCCAAGATGGACAGTGGTTATCTAGGTCCTGGTGAAAATCATGCTCAGGCTCTCGAAGACGATTACGATGTGATGCGCGAGCTGCAGCCGCAGGAGGTGCTGGGCGTCATGGACCAGCTTCTCTGCCATGAGGTGTGTCTTGTTCAGATGCACTGACATTTCTGGCCTATACTAATGAATGTTGATCTATTCAGATGGCATGGCATATGGGACATCCGCTCTCACAGACGCTCTTTACCTCCATCTACCTCGATAAACTGCTGTGGCCAGTTCCGAAGACTCTCGACGAGGCTCGCTTCTACCGCCGGGAACAAGAGTACCATGCGGAAATTGAGGAACAGTCTCCGTTGACACACCTGGTATTGCGGGCGTTCTGTCTGGCTTTGGTAAAAGCCTGCGATCTAGTCCACGCACGCGTGACGGCGGAATACTATTACGAGGTTGGCCCAAACTGCTCAATCTCCTGTGGAACGGGCATGTCTGATGCTGTCCAGGAAGAGGATTTTCTGGCTCAGCTCTATAACCGCAGTCTCTTGACGGAATTTGAAATTGAGCCTCTTCAGGAGATCATCAACCAGGCCGTGTCATGGCTCAATGAGCAAGAGGGCAGGGTGGATGTCAACTTGAAGCAGGCTTTAGTAGATCGATTGGAATTCCGGAAACACTTCCTGACGGCCTTGAGTCAGGATATTGATGTGGTGCACACCAGGCTGAAGGAGCCATTCGTCTCTTGCCTCAACCTTGTTTCACCCATCGAGAAGTCAATGTCGCTTGGGACACCAGTCCCAGAGGCCTTTAGCATGAAAATCCAACGCAGACTCGCCAGCACCGTGCCCCCACGGCCCATGGTAACTATAAGCTCTAAGGATGCAATTGACCATCTGAGGCGATTATGTCGAGATGCAATTGACATGCAAGAAATTCTAGATTATTCTAGCTCTTACAACTTGAGGGTATGTACTGTACACTACGCTGGATATAAGAAGCTGTTGGTGTCTAACAGAAACAGGTAGCTGTCTGGATGCTGGTATCTAGGAAGCCTCAGCCAGCGGTGTACATCCGATCGCTTCTCCAGACATTTATCGTCCACGACATGAAGGTTCTCGGTTCTATCCCTGTCAAGCAGTTTTTGTACGATGACCTCGCCGAGCTTGTGCTTCCTTGCAGCACCTTGCTGCGACCGGAAAACGAAGAAGTCGAAGTGCCATCCGATCCACGCTTTCAAATCGTTAGGAGCATGGAAGGCTTTGTCAAGCGTGTGTCTCAGGTAAGACTTGTATGCTGTATGAACCTGACGATGAAGCTGATTGTATAGCCTTTTGTGGATACCTTTCGCACCGCTTGCTTGAACCGATGTCGCGTCCGCCGCGCACTCTGTCACACTATCGTCGATTGGGACAATCTTCAAGTGGAGGTATGATTCCTACTGCCTCTGTTGTGCCAACGCGCTTATCCTTCCCCTGCAGGCCGAGGAACTTGACGCCCATCTTCGGACATTGACTCTTGAGCAACCTCTAATGCTTCACGGAGGCGAGCCAACGTATTCCTACCCTCTCAGCAGCTGGATCTATCATGAGAAGCTTCGTCAGATCCGACTGATCATTCAGATGGGGTTTGAGCTTTCCATATATTCGCCAGAAGAGCTTCCCGGCATGTACTGGTATTTATCTCATATCTGTTCCACCCACCTCTCCCACATTGAGCGGATTCGGACTTTTGTCATTGCCGAGAGCAAGAGAAATGTATCCGCTACGTCGTTGCTTCGCAGAGGGAACAGCAAAGCAGCAGAACGCAAACGGGCGTTTGAGAAGACTCTTACCGTCCTCGACCGCCACACGATGTATCTAATCGCGACCGAGGCTTTCGCTCTTGCTCTCCATGGTCTCTATGCGTTCCTTGCTCGCCATCAGTTGCTCCCAAATGCGGCGTCGAGCGAGGCTTACTCCAGTGCGCGACTTCGCTATGAGCTTCGCATGAAACCTTTTATTCCAATCACGCTCCCTGAACTCGTGCCTTTTGAAGTGTACGAGCGGGAAGCCACGTTGAAAGGTGAAAGCGATGCCGCTGTGCTCGAGCGGGCTACGGCTGCGGTGGGCGAGGCACGCAAGGCTTGGGAGACAGTGCTCGCTCACGGAGCGTTTCTTCCTCCGTTGGAACCAGGGAAGAATCCCAGCACGCCACCTTCGAAATCCGCTGTTGGGGATGATTGGCAACGCGACATCAAGGACACGTTAAGAGCGTGTATTGGCGCTAGCATTGCCATTGGAGCAGTCTCCAAGGCCTTCTCCGCCCAGTCCAAGAAATCGCAGACTGCGAAGGACGAACAATCTTCATCGCTGTCTTTGAAGGTGGAAATCCCAGAGGTGGGCTCCAGCGCACGCTGGCACGACTGGTGGGCAGTGCCACGGATCTCCGAGGCGAATGCGGGTAAAACCTGAGGACTACAGATTATTCTTTTGCTCGATTAACTACGAATTGTCAGACTTGGGCGGCAGAGTTTGTAATTTCGGACCACTTGACTGGATAACCAGCGTCGTCTTTCGGTGGTCAATCAGACTGGTTGTGACCGGTTCAGTCGCCCCTACGGAAACCATCGAGGCGGCCATTTGTGGCCTCGTGAGAAGATCTACTAACAACGATATTATCGTTGAGCTGACACAGCACTGAGGAAGTGCTCTTCAAACCTTGAAAACTGGACCCCATTGGAGTCCGCTGTATCGTTCGCTGCCTCTGGTGGCTTTCTCTCTGGACGAGACATGCGTGTGTTCATTGCCCTAGGCAGCTTTTGCTGTGGAAGGGAAGCGTTGGCAGCCCGTGTGAGAGACTGATAGGAGGATGAAGAGGGCTCTGTCCATGCCCACATTCAAATGGTAATTAGCAAATCGGCTTAGTAACCGCGGGCTCAAACAGGCTCAATCGTCGGCCATCAGCCTGCAATATAGCCAGTTAGGAAACAATGAAGGCTTCAGCGTCGTATCGTGCAGTGTCTTGTCTCGAGGGCCCCATCGGCAGGTAGACTTTTTTGGAGAATTTGTCATGCCGGGGAATTTGTCAGTAATACTAAACGTCCGGTGGATCTCCGCGGTTGTTCGGATTGAAGTCCGTCCCCGGACGACGGAATTTGAAATCACGGTTTTAGCCAGGTAGCCTGCAGGATCCGTTCGAGTCAGTGTGCATGCAGAAACTCTTCAGGTCCTGAATCATTTCTTGACAATCAGGCCAGTAGCGAGTGATGTCTGGTCAGTGAGTGGGGATGAGGCCTGAGTTTGGCTTCGGCAACGCGCGAGCACGCAGAACAGCCGCGGACGTGAAAGCGAACAACAGCCGGAGACTTCGGCAGCCTGGATTAATTAGCCCTTGGCCCATCTGCAGTGCCATGCTCTGTGTGCAATTGTGAAACAGACGCCTCCATGCGAAGATCCTCTTGCTCGTCTTCGCTCTGTGCTTCGCCATGGCTGGCCAAAAACAAACTGATTGGCGGCGCCGCATTCAGCCGCCTGGGACTTGGCCGATCCCCGAGGTCGGCGACCATTTGGATTCCCTCATCGCGACATGCCTGCCTTCGTTCTTAGTCTTGGACGACGTGGAGTGTGTCACCATGCATGTGGGCCTCTCGTAAGGAACCCCATATTTTTTTTCTTGCTCCTGAGAGATCTCGTGTGCCGGTTTGACAAATCAGGGAACAAGGAGCCCTAGGCTGCACGACGTCCGTCGATGGACAGCTTCACCGGCGACCTCTTTATAAGCTCCTGGAGCTTGAAGCCGGCCTCTTTGGGCATTACATTTCCTTTCCTGTCGACAGATGGATGGAGAAATAGGCTAGCTACAGAAATAATGGGGACACGACGAGCAGACTTGCGACGGTGCTATGCCAGTCAACCAGTACGAGACATGCGGATTAGCTCACATTTAGTATCAAGCCACGAGACGGTCCAAGTCGACCTAGCTTAGGAATCTTTCTGCGACGACTGACCCGCTTGAGCTGAGCAACATGGCTGATCCCACTTCACCTGCTTCAGCCTTCTTCAACAAGCTGACATGATCCCCACGGGGGGGGGGGGGGGGGGGCGGTGAATGGCGTGGAAGCAGCAATGATTCTCTCCCAGCAGCCAATCATGACAGTATGGCTGCTGTTGGAATCGTTAAGGATTTTTCTGTCCATCTGATAAGAGCCTGGGAGAATGTCTTCTGTCTCTCTTTCCTTCAATGAAAAGCCTTTGCTATCTTTCTCGTTAGTATATATCCTAACTCGATCTACAATTGACACGCACAGCTAGCCCATTGATTTGATTTTTGTCAGTTTTGCAGCTTTTTGCGTTGAATACTATCCAAAGAGTAGGATTGAGGTTGTGATCACTACATATCTATATCAGCTGCCTCCAGCCACCGACAAGCCAGGCACCGATCCAACTCATACACATGATATGACTGCAGTTTCTCGGACTGAACGCCTATCTCTTGCTGGGAGGGGTGGACACGCTCTTTCTCAGCCGAGTTAACAGATTTCATCGCCCTGACGTCGCGGGTTGACCATCTCATATCTTCAAGCACCATATCTCAAGACCAGAGGGAGTCAAGAAATGTGGGATATCGAAAAGACAAAGCGTCACTCCGATCGTCTGCTAGCATTGTCTGAACTAGCGTGCTCTACCAATAAGCTGGAGAAGACTGCATATGGTGTACCGATGCTAGAGCCGTCCAAAGGTCCGGAGCTCACATCAGATCCATTGATTCTGTTGTATTATCAGAACTTTCACCATGCCCATCCCATTCTTCTCCCTCAACAGGCTCTTAGTGGTCCTCTCCGTCACTACATTCCGTCATATGTGTTGACGGTGATGCGGTATATTGGAGCGCACTATCATCGCGATCCTTCTGTACAGGCGCCCCTCAAAGAGACTGCCTGGGAGGTGGTGTCCGATGCGGCAGCACCACGAAATGGCTTCCAGGTGCAGTGTATGCTGTTGCTGGCCATTACAGCCCATGCTCACGGTGAAGATGAACGGGCCCATCAGATCGTGCAGTCCGCCGTCGATCTAGCCCTCGACTTGGGCATGCATCGTGCATCGTTTGCGGTGGAGAACTCCCTGCAGAACCCCTTGGTGGAGGAGATGTGGCGCCGGACGTATTGGGAGCTGTATGTGGTGGATGGTCTGCTGAGCGCCCTTCGAGAGCAGAACTCGTTCTCTCTGTACGATGTGAAATCCGATCTGGCTTTACCTTGTGATGAGCTTGTTTATGACAGGGCTGAAGTAGGTCAACCTTCTTCTTCTTTTATTTCTTTCGTTATTTCGTCTTGACAGGATGTTGACCAATCTCCTGCAGTTCATCCCCCGTGGTTATACTCTTGAGGAGTTCATGGAGAACAGGCGGCAACATAACCTGTCCTCTTTTGCCTACCGTGTCGATGCTGTCCGGCTCATGGGAGCCGTCCTGGCTCACGGCCCACCATCCGGACCGGAAGATGAATTCGAGGCGCTGAATAATGCTCTGACAGAATGGTTTTTGCACCTCCCATCTTCGGAGAACGATACCATTGCGGACAGTGGCCGGTTTGACGAGATGTTCTTCCAGGCCCAGATGATTGTCTATTCGTAGGTGTCTTCATCGATCGTCTTGTCTAAGTCCACCAGTGTGGAAATCTCCAGACTAACTGTTGTCTGATATAGAGCGATAATAAACCTCCATCGACCACGTTCGAGCCTAAAGCAGGTGGTACATTGGGGCTCTCACATGTCGTGTCGTCAAGATCCCGCCCGTTTGGAGTTCTCATCATTCGATCTCCTTGATCCCTCTACGAAAAAGATAATCCGGGCCGCGGATTCTCTTTCCAATTTACTGACTCTACCCGGTCCGATTAAGCGTCACAGCCCCTTCCTCATCAATGGCCTCTTGATGGGCGTGCTGGTGCATACGGCGGCAGCTTTGTCGTCAAGCAAGCAGTCTGATGAGTCGTTCAAGGTGCGCGTTGAGCTCGCGGTAGGTGTGCTGAATCGACTTGCCGAAAGCTGGCCTTTGGCCAGGGATGCGAAACACCAAGTGTTGAAGATGTATCGCGAGGTGGTGCAGAGGTTACGCTAGGAGACAGCGGAAGACAGGCAGAGAAAGCGACGATGGTGCAATACTGCCAAGAGGGAAGTACCTACTCGTCTCATGAAGATGCGTGCCCAGGCCGTCGGGATAGCTCCGTCCGTCGTCCAGATGTTCCGCGACCACGCGGATCTGATCCGGGAGGCTCGATCTCGTTATGCCCAAAAACGGCACTATCTCTCTTACTGGGTGGTACAAATAAACCCTGAAGGAGAGCTCCCGGAGCGCTTCCGCGACTTTGAGACACCATCCGAGTCTGGGCAGACTCTCCTTTTCGTATTTCTGCCGTTGTCGAGAGTTGCCATTTGCAATACCAGATGTCTGTCGCACAACGGACGGCGTGCCTTTGAAAGCATGCAACGTTCAGATGTTTCCTGAGAGTCTGACAAGCTCGTCATTTCGAGTCACACAGATCCGGATAGCATCACGCCATACACCCCTGATTTCTATATATGATTGCTGCTAGAAAGGGTCGATCGAAGACAGCCAGAATGGGCTGAGCTGGCTGCATTTGTGCTATTCTGCAATGTAAGTGAGATATGCATCTGGTCACTCGTGCAGAATTCTGATTACATGTCTATACTTCCTGCAGTTACTATGGGTATAGCATCGGTCTATGTTCATGAAGACAAAGAATCGACCGCTCCAGGCGACGATCATGGCCGGCATTCAACAATAACGACGCTACGCAGGTTTCTTACCGAAGATATCTGCGAGGACTGGGTGCTCGAGGCCGAACTGCTCGCGTTGTCCTTTGCTACCGGCATCCAGGACGCCGCCTCGTATCCGGACTACCGCTGCTTCGCCGCCAACCAGACGGGCAACACGATCTTCATGGCCATCAGTGTGGCGGGGCTCTCCGGGGGCGTGTACAGTTTCCCGAACATTATCACCAGCCTGGTCCTGTTTATCGGCGGGGGCCTGGTCCTGGGCCAGATGGGCAACTACTTCGGCGTGCGGAAACGCATCTGGTTGGTTACGAGCAACGTCCTCCAGACGGTGCTGGTCTTGGCCGCGACGATCATCCAGTACGTGTCGCCCATCCAGCGCGACGGCGCCGCGGCGATGGCCGTTCTGGGCCTGCTGGCATTTTCGTCCGGAGGCCAGGTCGCCATGTCGCGGGCGCTGAAGATCACGGAGATCACGACGGCCATGGCGACGGCGGCGTACATCGACGTGGTGTGTGATCCGGCGCTGCTGAAGGCCCGCAACCGCTCGAGGAACCGGCGCGTCGGGTTTCTGGTGTGTCTTACGGCGGGGTGCTACGCAGGCGCGTTTGCGTTGGACGTCAATTCGCCGTTTGCGCTGTTGCTGTGTGTGATTGTGAAGGCGGGGGTGACGGCGGCGTTTTTCTTCAATAGGGCTCTGCCGGGGGATCATGGCGAAGCGGCTACTCCCTAGCGTGTTGTTGAATCTGGCTTTCTTTGGACTGTATTGATTGCATGTTACATGTATGTTGACGGCTAGGATGTATGTACTTTCTACTTCGACAGGAAGTATGTACTGTACTGTTCGACTGCCTGTTCCATCGACTGATTTTAGCTACCAGCAGATAATGCTAGTCAAGTCTGATTTCCTTCTATTATTATGTCAACCGGCAGATATCATTCAGACTAGGGGTTCACTAGATAACCTAGGTTTTTCTTTTGTGCCCCAGTTTGTTTGACAATATTATTATGCCTGTTTCCTCGCAGGAGCAGAGCAGTGGCAGTATTCTTAGAATCCATTCGGACCGACATACCTCAAGCCCCTCTCAAGCACAATCTCGTTCTCTCTTTTCTCCTCCCCCACAGCCCCTCGTCCCTCATTTTCATCCCCACAGCATACCATACCCCACGGGCTACCTGTCTCGAGGTCCTCCACCTGATAGTATTAGTTAGTATTCGGGGATATCGGGATCTAATCAACTGATCGGGTGCTTTCCGACGGAAGTGAAACCGACGCGCGTGGAGCTCGAATGACGCGGATGAGATGCATGTCTTTGGCCAGGCCCAAGGTCATCGACCAGACGGCGAGATAGTACAGTACAGACTGTATATTCTGAATCTAGTTGTGGGTGTTTGAGGCGGATATATCCTGTCAGTGGATTATTATTAAAAACAAGATACTCGTATGTATATACAGCACAGTACAGTACATACGTACCTCGGGTAAAGAGTGATATATACTTAGGTCTGCAGAAACCACTCCCCCGCAGTATCCCCAATTTTGGGACCTTGGAGGCTGTCTACATCGGATCGATGCTTTGCTCCGGTCCCTAACCGAAAGGATGAAGATTGCGGGGTTGAGGAGATGGCTTGGAGACTATATAAAGCGTGTCCTGTCTGGATCTGGAGAGAGTGTTAAGTGTGGATTATTTCTGCCTGCCCAGCTGCTGATCTGCAGACAGTTCTGACTTGTATATACTGCATATCTAACGCACATCATGCCAAACACCAAAACCGTCCGCGTCCCCCATCTCGGCGGCATCGATGCCGCCTACCAGATGCCCTATCCCTACGACCCCAAGAAGCCAACGCTGGTCCTGGTCAACTCGTTCACCACCTCGTCCGAGCTGTACCGCCAGCAGTACGCCAACAAGAAGCTGACGGACACAATGAACCTGCTGGCCATCGAGCTGCTGGGCCACGGCCAGACGCGCACCGCCCGCGAGAACTGGACCTACTGGGACACGGCGGAGATGAACCTGCAGGTGCTGGATGCGCTGGGCATCGACAAGGCGTTTGTGCTGGGCACCAGCCAGGGAGGATGGATTACGGTGCGGATGGCGCTGTTGCGGCCGGAGAAGGTAGACCCATACCTTATCGTACTCGTTCAGTACAATGGCTGATTGTGTATAGATCGCAGGCATCATCCCCCTAGGCACATCCCTCGACTACGAGTCCGAACGCACCCGCCAGCTCAACTGCTGGGACGCCCCAGCGCTGCTGACGCCCAACATCGAGAAGTGGACGAGCAACACGCCGACGCCGGACTTCGTCCCGGACCTCGAGTACTGCGACTTCCTGATCGACATCGGCTTCAACAAGGACTGTCCCACCGAGGTGCGCGAGTTCTGGCGCAAGACTATCCAGGAGAACTACCGCGGGGACGACGGCCGGCGGCGCATCCGCATGGCGGCCATCAATCTCCGAGACCGCGATGGCTTGCACGGGCGACTGGCGGATGTGCGCTGTCCGGTGATGTGGTTGCATGTGCGTATACCCCCCTGTACTATTCGGATAGATACTGACTGTTGTTGTTGTTGTTGTTGTTGCTGTTGGGCAGGGCACCAAAGACGCCGTCTACTCCGTCGAAAACGCACAGCAAGAGATCAAAATGTTCGTCAACTCGCCGGACGCGCAGCTCGTCGTTGTCGAGGGCGGAGCGCATTTCTTGAGCGCGTCTCATCCTAAGGAGGTGGATGAGGCGTTGATTGCGTTTGTGAGTAAGTATAGCAAGTGAATAACCTCATGGCATGGTATGGTATGACTTGACTTGACTGGTCAAGAAGAAGGTGTATATAGTTCTTCTGTTTTGTTGATATGTAGTTTCTGTTAGGTATGGATGAGAATGGATATGTTGAAATAAGGGTATAAAGGCAATGTATACGTACTAGGATATATGTACTGTTACTACTGTACTGTATGTATGTACAGTACATGTTATTGCTGAAGAAGTGTTCAAGACAGCTGCTAGAGCCTTCAGTACTTGCTGCTCTTATAAGATGGCCTCGTGTCATCAAGTATTTCCTCCTGGGTAGGTAGGTAGGGAGTAGCCCTAACAGTGCCACAGATTCAATGTATGTACTTACCGCTTAATGGAAATGTACTGAGTAGCAGCAGCAGCAGAACTGATCTAGTTAGTTACTTGACCACTGGAGGACATGTTGCCAACTTGGATCAAGGCCTCGTTGTTCACTCAGGTATGTTGTCCATGATTGGTAAAGCCTTGGCAACCCCAAGTTGTATATGGTGGCCACTAGGTCTTTTGACAGTATGTATCGGATAGATAGGACCAACAAGATATAGAAGACTGAATTTCGTGCTTTTTGCTATTATGTTCTCTTTGTTGCAGCATTCCATCTTTTAGTCTCTCTGCTAAAGACAGTTCTGTGGCCGAGATTAATGCCGCACAATCCCGTGACCCGATCGTCGCCACTTGCGGCCGTCATTCTTCCACTGGCTGTTCCGGTGGAATAATGATAATAACAACAATAATAATGGCTGAGATGTCGATCCATGGATAGAGATTTACTTGCCGTTGATAAGTTGACGGTACTATGTATATCAGGCCAATCACACGGCTGTCCTTCCTCTCTTTCAGCTGAACCTCACTGTCGTGATCTATTGCCTGGCTGATAAGGCTGTCGTATCTCAGATTAGTATTGCAGTCACTTTTCCTTCAGTTTGCGTTTGTTCTCTCTCTCTTTTTTTTCCCTTTTCTTTAGATAAGACCAGCATGCCGTCCTTGGATCTGACTGATTTCAACATCATCTGCTCGACCCTCGGCCTGTTCATCACTGCTTACGGTTTCATCTCGTACCTGATAAAGGAAAGATTCTATCTCTCTGATGCATGTGGGTCGACCAATATCCAGTAGATATACACCAGACTGACTCCGCATCAGTAATCTCCTTCCTGGCAGGGGTCATCCTCGGCCCCGCGCTGAGTATCGTCCGCCCGCTCAGCCTCGCCCAGGGCCATCCCAGCGACATCGCCTCGATTACGTACTACTTCAGCCGTCTGGTGCTCGGCGTCCAGCTGGTCATCGCTGGCATCCAGCTGCCCAAGCGCTATCTCCTCCACGAATGGCGAGCGCTCGCCGTGCTGCTGCTCCCCGGCTTGACGGCCATGTGGCTGTGCAGCAGCCTGCTCATCTGGCTGCTCGTCCCCGGCCTGCCGTTTCTGCATGCCCTGGCCATTGGCGCCTGCGTGTCCCCCACCGATCCCGTCCTGTCGAGCTCCATCGTCAAAGGCGGCTTTGCGGACAAGAACGTGCCCGTCGCGCTGCAGAGGATCATCATCGCCGAGTCGGGCGCCAACGACGGCCTGGGCTATCCGTTCCTGTTCCTGCCTTTGTTTTTGATGAAATATGCCGGCTCGAACCCGTCAGGGACCTGGTCTGACGGCGTTCTGCGCGCCCTCGAGCGCTGGCTGGGCGAGACGTGGATGTACGCCATCTTCCTGAGCGTCCTCTACGGCGGGCTGGTCGGCTTCGTCGCGAAGGAACTGCTGCGTCATGCTGAAGCGAGGCAGTACGTCGACAGGGAGAGCTTCACGGTGTTTGCCATCTCTCTGGCTGTACGTAGGAGCTCGCTTGTCTTTTTGTTCTGCCGTGGTCTGACCTGTTCCTGCACATCTAGCTCCTTGTCATGGGCACCTGCGGCCTGATCGACAGCGACGACATCCTGGCGTGTTTCATCGCAGGCAATGCCTTCACCTTCGAGTACGTTTCGCTTCTGTTTCGTGTCCTTGTTGGCGGATGATTAAGTTCATGTTGTAGTGACTGGTTCCGCATCCGCACGATGGAAGACACGCTGCAACCGACCATCGATCTGGTTCTGAACATGGCCATCTTCATCTGGCTGGGTGCCGTCTGCCCGTGGCGCTCGTTCGTCGACGGGAGCGTCGTCCCCGTGGGAAGACTGTTCCTCCTAGGCATCCTGGTGCTGCTGCTCCGGCGGCTGCCGGTGATATTCGCGCTGCATCGGATGATTCCGCAGATCGCAGGCAGTCGAGATGCGCTGTTCATGGGGTTCTTTGGGCCGATCGGCATCAGCGCCATTTTCTACTGCTATCTGGGGGTTGAATTCCTGGGGTCGATGGCGCAGGACAACCCGGCGGCGGAACAGCTGCAGGAGACGATGCTCGTGGTAGTGTGGTTTTTGGTGACAACCAGCGTCGTAAGTTGTCTTCTTTTTTTTTCCCTCCCACTTCTTTCGTTGCAGCTGGCTGATTCCGTCCAGATTGTGCATGGCCTCTGCATCCCCTTCGCCATGTCCGGGCACTTTCTGACTCGCAGCGTGCGGAGGACGCTGTCGCAGATGAATAGTCAACCGTTGCGTATATAGCACCTATTTCGTGTCAAGCAGTTGCAGCCGGTGTCCTTGATTATCTGACAATCGTCTGATGTTTGGATGACGTACAGTGAAGTATAATTACCTGATTTTTCATCACGATACTGCATTTTTTTTTGCATATCTTTTTGCATATAGCATGACGGCGCATGGTTCTAGCCCTAGATATCTTTAGATCATAGTCAAATAGCATTCGAATATCCTAGAACGAGTTTAATCGGCATTTGACCGAGAGTGATGAGTTAGTAAGCAAATAGATATAAATAGAATATTCAACATGGTGAATGTACTCCGTACTCAGATATTTACTCTTCACAGCCAATGAGAACACAGCTGTTAGTCATACGTCAAGAAGCTGCAGAATCAGACGAATCCGTCCAAGCAGAATATTCATTAGCCTGCAAGATTATTCACGCAGCAATTCGCGTCTTATCCTCCTGCCCGATCGAGTATCGCATCGGGGCAACTCCGACGATCGACATGGAGATCTCCACCGCATTTCCCCGGGGGTTTCTCCGCATGTGAGAAGCAACAGACAAGCATCGACAAGCCTCATCGCAAGTCAGGCTAAAATCCTAGGCAAAGCTTGTCCGTGCTTGTCCGTGTCTGAGCATGGCTGCCGTCTGTCAACGCTCGTCATGACATGATCGGCGTTTTCTCCGGTGAGATCAGTGATCTGCTGTTTCATACCCCGTACTAATACTCCATACTAATAACGAGATAAGAGCAGGCTTCGTCTGACGCAGGTTCTTCTCGATCCTCTACACCTTCTTCTGAGATCCATACATCAAGGGTGGATCGACAGACAGACAGACAGACAGACAGAGCTGATCTATCTCATGGCCAGCAAAACAGGCGTCAGCTGGCTGCGCGGCACCGCACTCGTCGGCGCCATCACCACCGTCTGCTCGTCCGCCTTCCTGCTGTTCGGCTACGACCAGGGCGTCATGTCCGGCGTCGTCATCTCCGAGTACTGGCTGCGGCAGATGGGCAACCCCAGTACGATCATGGTCAGCACCATCACCGCCCTGTACGACGTCGGCGCCGTCTTTGGAGCCATCTTCTCTGCGCTGTCGGCCGAGCGGCTGGGCCGGAAGAGGACGCTGCTGCTGGGGTCGCTTCTGGTCATCATCGGCGCGGTGCTGATGGGCTCGTGCTACGAGAGGGTGCAGATGATGGTGGGGAGGATCTTGACTGGAATTGGTGAGCAGTGCAGTGCATTACGAGAATGCAGTGTTCGAGTGAGACGTGCTAACTGTTGTAGGCATTGGATACCTCACTTCAGGTAATAGCGTCTGGAACCAGGTTCTTTCAGTTGACTGACCATCCTAGTTGCCCCTGTCTACCAAAGCGAGGTGTGTCTCCCCTCGCAGCGCGGCTGGCACGTCTGCTGCCAGGTGACGATGATGCTGTTCGGCCTGATGCTGGCCTACTGGATGAACTACGGCTTCTACTTCCATCCCGGCACGGTGCAATGGCGCTTCCCGCTGCTCTTCCAGATGGTCTTTGCCGTCTACATCATCGCCGTCACGATCTTCCTGCCCGACACGCCGCGCTGGCTGATGTGGCACGAATCGTCCCCGGACCGGGGCGTCCTGGTCCTCTCGCGCCTGCGCAACAGACCCGTCGACGATCCGGTCGTCCAGACGGAGAAGGAGGACATTCTCACGGCCATCCGCATCGAGTCGCAGGAAGAGGGGACCTGGATGGATCTGTTTCGCGATGGAGGGACGGCAGCCAACAAGCGGTTCTATCTGGCGTTGGGCATACAATTTATGCAGCAGATGACGGGTAAGCCAATCTTTTCTTTCTTTTCTTTTGTTTTTAAAGAATGTATAGCGCTGTTATACTGACAGTACAGGCATCAACATCGTCACCTACTACGCCCCGACGCTCTTCCAGGAAAGCCTGGGCATGTCGCAGGAACGGGCCCTCTTCGTGGGCGGCTTTCTGCAAGTGTGGTACATTCTGGCGTCTTTCCTGACGGTAGGCATCCTTGCTTCTATCTCTCTACCTCCCCTGCAAGACGATGCAGCTGACCGGTTCAGTGGTACATGATCGACGCAATCGGCCGCCGGCGACTGTTCATCACCATGGCGCTCGGCATGTGTGCCGTTCTCGTGAGCGAGGCCATCTGCGTGGCGATCGACAACCGGGCGAGCAGCATTGCGGCGGTGTTTTTCGTCTTTGCGTTTGAGGCGTGCTTTACGTGGGGTGAGTCCCCTCAACCCCTGTCTATATATAATACTGTACAATGCTAAGATAATCCACAGGCTGGATGGCTTGCGTCTGGGTCTTTCCCCCAGAGATTCTCCCGCTCAAGATCCGCGCCAAAGGCGCCGCGCTGGCCGCCGGCGCCGACTTCCTGGGCAACTTCCTCGTCGTGGAGATCACGCCGCCGGCGCTGCAGAACATCGGCTACCGCACGTACATTATCTTCGCCGTGTTCAACCTCGTCTGCGCCGTCATCGTCTGGCTGTTCTACCCGGAGACGATGGGCTTGACGCTGGAGTCGGTCGACCATCTCTTCATTCGCGACGAATCGGAGGGGGAGGACGAGCCAAAGCGGTTTTATCAGCGTCTGCAGTGGTGGGTTGTTCCCAAGTCGTGGGATGCCGTCCGCCGGAGCAGGGCGGAGCGTGCTGCTGCTGGGTACAAGGATGGGAGTGTTGTCGAGGGTGCAGCTGAAGCTCGTACTGCTGTTGCAGAGAATGGAAAGCCTGCGACGGAGATTCAGGCTGAGCATGTTGGATAGGCAGTTGTACATACGTAGGGTATGTCATATGCTAGCGATTGAATTAACATATAGACTGCAGACGTGTCTTGAGTACCTAAGTATGATACAAGCAGATACATTTTCTGTACAATTTATATCATTCCTGTCCATGTTTTGTTCGTTTCGATCGTCTCTTCTGCTCCCAGGCTAATATGTTAGCTAATATGTCAATATAACAATCCAATTCGCATATGGACCAATAGAAGCTGAAAGTATAGCTTAAAGCACTCTCAGTAGTAAAAAAAAAATTATAAGCAGATGAAAGCAACGTAACGCCAAACAAGGCGATCGATCGGTCATCTTATACAAGGTTCTTAGTCATCCACGCTTGCTTTGCTGTCGTGAAGTTTGACTGAATGAAGAGGTCAGCTCCATGCCCTTCATTTCAGCGCTTTTTGTCTAGTCATAGTCTTCTCAGAGGGATTTTGCTGTCTATACTCCTGCTAGTTGATAATCGACAAGGAAACCCGCTCGCTGTGCTCTCATCTGCCGCGCAGTAACAGCGTTACGTCAATCCGGATATCGCTGATTTGCCGCCGTCAGTCAGCCCAGGATTGGAATGCTGATAAGCACAGCAGCTAATTGCAAAACATCAACGCATAGCTAGCTGATCAGCGTTTTTTGGAGCATGATTTAAGACTGAATCCTGTGTCTGGGTAGCATCCCATCCCAGACCTGGGATGCGCAGCATGACCCGCCTCAACAAAGCCGCCATCAAGGCACATCTCCCTCGCCCACGCTTCCTCACCTTGCACTATGCGTATTTCATCGGCGTGTGCCTCGTCACATCGGCCATCTTCTACGGCTCGTCCACGCCTGCCGGAAGCGTGCGATACGTCGACTCGTTGTTTTTCACCGTCAGCGCTATGACGCTCGCTGGGCTCAATACGGTTAATTTGTCGACTATTAATACGTTTCAGCAGGTGTTGCTGTTTTTTCTTATTGTTGTTGGGTCGGGGGTAGGTTTGTCTGAGCTGTCTTTTGTGATTGACTGTGTCAGCTGTATCTGACCTTTTTTTTTAATCTTGATTTTGTCTTCTTGATAAATCGACTGATTAAATCACAGATCTGGGTATCCATCGCAGTCGTCCTCGTCCGTCGTCGAGCCTTTGAGAACCGCTTCAGCGATATCGTCGCGGAGCAGCGTCTCCGTCGGACGAAAACGAATCGCTGGGCCTTCTTCTCGCGGTCGTTCGAGCGGCAGCGAACCACTCCTCCTGGAGAGGAACGTGCCAGGACAGACGGCTCCCTCGAGAGACGTGCGTCCTGGAGGCTGTCTATCTCACGGGCGCTGTCGGGCAATTCCTTAGGCCAGATGCGGTCTAGGTTTGGGGGACGCGAGAGTGATACGGAGACACCAACGAAGCCGGATTCCTCGCAACAGGATCAGCGTCCATCAACTGACAAATACGAAGAAGAATCAGCTGATGAATCGCCTTCGCAGAACGATGTCGAGGCAGACACCCATATTACCTTCCCCGACGGTGGATGGGGGCGTCGGTCGAGCATGCAAAGTCGCCATCGTTCGCCATATGACAGTGACGATGACGACGGCCATTTGCTGTTCCTGCGCAAGATAGGCCGTAATTCCACATTCCACCACCTGACGGACGCAGAACGGGCCCGACTCGGGGGCGTCGAGTATCGAGCCGTGTGTCTGCTGTCCATTATCGTCCCTGTGTATTTTGTGCTGTGGCAGCTCCTGGGAGGCCTGGGTCTGGGGGCGTACCTGGCGAGGAACAAGGCGTCTGTGACGGAGAGCAACGGACTTAATCCGTGGTGAGTGTTGGACTTGATATCCATGGTATATATCGACTGACTGCTCAGGTGGACTGGGTTCTTCTTTGCGGTTTCTGCTTTTAACAATTCTGGAATGAGTTTGCTGGATGCGAATGTGGTAGGTGTTATAATAATAATTGGATTTGGTTTAGTGCTTGTTAAGCAAGATTATATAGGGCCCCTTTGAAAATTCCATCTACTTGCTGATTACAATGGGCCTGTTGATCCTGGCTGGAAACACCTGGTGTGTTCTGTCAATCCTTCATTAGGTATTCATGCTGACGGCCCAGCTATCCCGTCTTTCTGCGCTTGGCCCTGTATACCATGCGGCTGCTGCTCCCTGACAGCGAGCGCGATCTGCGCGAAACGCTGACCTTCCTGCTTGACCATCCGCGCCGGTGCTACACGACGCTCTTCCCGTCAAAGCACACCTGGTGGCTGCTCTGCTCGGTGATTGTGCTGAATGGCATCGACTGGGTGGCATTCGAGGTGCTGAATGTGAGTTTCTGCCCTACTCCGTCTCATGCGATTTTTCGGTGCTCAGACAGGTTATCTAGCATGACAATCCCGCCATTAACCGCATCCCTCTCGGTCCACGCATCCTGGACGGTCTGTTCCAGGCCCTGTGCGTGCGCAGCGGCGGTTTCTACCTCGTCAGCATTTCGTCCCTCGAGCTCGGCCTGCAGGTGCTGTACGTCGTCATGATGTACATCTCCGTCTACCCGGTCGTCATCACGATGCGCAACTCGAACGTCTACGAGGAACGCAGTCTGGGCATCTACGCCGACGATCCCGCGGTGAGCCTGGACAACCAGAACCCATCGCTAGAGGACGGCGAACGCCTCCCCATGCGAAACGCCTCCGGACGCATGTATTTCATCCGGCAGCAGCTCCGCGCCCAGCTGGCGCACGACCTGTGGTGGATCGTGCTGGCCGTCATCGTCATCTGCATCGTCGAAGCCGGCAGCTTCAGCCGGGATCCGGTCACGTATTCGGCGTTCAACATCGTCTTCGAGACGGTGAGCGCCTACAGCTGCGTCGGCATCAGCACCGGCCTGCCTGACCAGCAGTACAGTTTCTGTGGCGGCTGGCATACTGTCAGCAAGCTTGTGCTCTGCGCGGTGATGATTCGCGGTCGCCATCGCGGACTGCCTGTGGCCATCGACAGGGCGATTCTCCTGCCTGGGGAGCATCTCGCCCGCGCGGAGGAGGAGGATGCGCATATGAGGATGGAGCGGACGATGAGTCGGCATGATTTGTAGTCAGTCTGAATATTATCTATTAAGGTATTCGATATCATTGTATACACTTTAAAACTTGGAAAGTTCTGCTCATAGGCATCCTGTATAATCTTCGAGGGGTTAGCTTCTCAGGATCTTTTCCCCTCGTGTTCTCAATATCGCATCGATACATTGTTTCCGATTTGTTCAATGCTACATGTAGGGTATGGAAGTTTCGCAATTGCAGCGAGAGCTGTATACTGCACGAACAATCGCAAGTAAAGACCACAGAGCTACATTTATTTTTATTTTTATTTTTGTTTGCCATCACCATTAGCTGCTCTTTCTCATCTCAGCGTAAGAGTGAAATGTGATCTCATTTGCAGCCTATGTAGGGTATAGAGTGGTTGCCATGGCCCTTTTTTATTTATTTATTTATTTTTTTTCCCCGGAGTGATGAAATACTAATCATAAACTCCGACTCGGATCCCTGCTCGCGGGGCGGTATTCCTTATGCATCAGCGGTCAGACTCCTAACTAGTATCTTGATCTTGATCAATAATAACAATTAATTGCGAGAAAATTACTGCCTAATCATCTGCCAATCCCAGTTGGTGAGTTTATTGATGTGCTGTTTTCTACGCGTTTCGACAGCTGGCAGCGGCAGGCAGCAACATAACGCGGATACGAGCCGAGAGTCAGCACAGTACAGCGATGAACATATAAACAGGGCCCAAGTTTTTTTTGTCTGATGCAATTTCTGTTCGCTGAACTCGTATTAATCACCACAATTTGACAGTACTCCGTAGTTGATACTGAACATGTCCAGCATCCCCCTCGCCAAGCGGTCGAAAGTCAGCGACCTCACTGTCATCCCCGACAAGTGGGAGTCGTACCCGACTATCGACCGCTCCAAAGTCCAGTCCTGCTCGTTTGAGCATCTCACTCCGTCGACGCGCATCCGGCGCTCGAAACTCATCAAAATGACGCTGCAGGCGAGCAGCAGCGGCAGCAGCAGCAGCAGCTCCATCAAGCGCAGCAAAGTCAGCGACAGTGTCATTGCAGACTCAAGCATCAAGAGCAGCAAGCTGTCACACTGCGAGGTCAGGGCTGTCAGACTCGTGAAATGGTCGAAAGCGCGGGGTTCGCGCCTCGAGCATGTGCGCCGGCTGAAGCGCAGCGATGTCGAGGATAGCACGGTCAGAAACGTCAGACACGTCAAATGGAGCTCTGTCCGGCGGTCCTTTGTCACCGACACGGCGCGCATCAAACGCTCGTCGGTGCGGGATGTCCGCATGGCCAACAGCGTCGTCGACCGGTCGTCGCTGACGGACTGCATTGTCGCGAACTGCGAGCTTTACCGGACTAGCTTTACGGGGATGGTGCTGGAGAACGGCATATGGAAGAATGGGCAGCTGGTGGGCCGGACGAGCGAGAGGGAGGTCGTTGTTCGGCGGAAGACAGATGCAGATAAGGTAGCGTGTCCAATATCGCAATTTAACAGGATAAATACTGATGAATACAGGAATACACTCCATCCACTACCAACGGACAGGCTCAGCCTAACGGTATCGGGATCGAGACTGTCGATCCCAGCACCAGCACGTCTTCGACAGTCCCAGTCACCGTCCCTGAAAGCAAGCAGAAGCAGAAGAAAGCGTCCAAGAAGGAGAAGAAGAAGAAGAAGAAGCTTGTCGACAGCGACAGCGACTCGGACTCGGATTACTCCTCGTCGTCCAGTTCCTCCTCGTCCAGCTCATCGTCCGATAGCGAAAGCGATGGCGAGGACTTGGTGAGACATGATGTCTCTGCGAAAGATCGTCTTTCGCCTCCTCCGCCGTACGAGGAAAAGAGCAGCGCGCCGGTCGAGCTGAAGTAGTTGCTTTTTGCTCTGCTGGTAGTGGTGTGCATGAGCTGGCTATTTTTTTGTTTTCAAAGTGATATACGTATACCCTGGATGAGTTTGGCAGATACTTCGTGTTTATTACTATTATTATTCTTTCATTTTTTTTATTATTTTGTTTTCTATTTCTGCTTTGTCCTTAGAATTACTATGAATACTGTTATTACTATTTCTGTTATTGTTTGAACTTTCATGATTCCCACGTGCTGCATTCGCAATCTCCGGGATATTAGTATCAAGTAATACTGGATGGGACTGAAGTGAGACAAGACGATCTCTCCCTTACGTGAGCTGACGATCTGGCGGGCTGAACTATATTTGAATGTTCATATTCCTTGTTCGCTGTCTCCTCCCTCCCTCTCTACCTTTTTTTTAGGCATTTTCCGCTACTTCTTCACTCAACGGACACTTTCCTACTTAAAATTATCTCTACATAATTATTATCCAATTATTATGACATACTCGTCCAGACATCTGTTATTTATTCTGTGTAGCGACCGGAATTGGAAGCCGAGCCCGCTGCTCCACCACTTGGCTTAAATCCTTAGCCAGGGGCCAACGTTGCATTGCACGCTGCTCGACGGAATATCATTGATCGACTGCCTGCTAGGGTATTTTTGTGGGCTATTCATAGCATACCGCCGCAACTCAATTCGGACATTTCGGCGTTTTGAAACAGGTCCACCGGTCAGTCAGCTCAGCATCATCATGGGCAGCGAGTCTATAAAGGCGGGCGCCTGTCGCCAGATTCAGCATTGCATTGCCATTGAATTGCCATCGCAACAGAACTCGCCATGGCACGCCTTCTCAAAGCCGCTCTTCTCGCCCTCGCCCTGACGCCCTCGGTCCTGGGCAAACCTCTCGTCGACTTCTCCGCCGCGCGCAAGGACAACCCCTCCCTCATCGGCAAAGAGGACCTCGAAGCAGCGCGGGGCGTCGCGGTGAAGTCCAACACGCCGGACCTGTACATCAAGCTGGACACGGACCCCAAGGGCACCCCGGCGCTGCACTACCACCGCAAGAAGGGCGACATCCGCGCCGAATACCACGCCCTGGCCGGCAAAACGCAGAAGGACTCGACCTACTACATCGGGTACAAGTTCTCGCTGGCTGAGATCCAGCAGAGCTTGATGATCTGGCAGTTGTACGTCCATCTTTAACCACTGCCGGAGTACTGCATCTGCTGACTCGGTTCTAGCAAAGAATATGAAGCCAACCACGACGGAGGCGCCAACATCCCGCTCGCCCTGGAGATCGTCGACGGCAAGCTGCAGTTCCAGTACCAGGCGTCAGGCAAGACGGGGCGCGAGCAGCAGTGGGAGACATCCGTGTCGCCCAACACCGAGTACCAGGTCGGCATCGTGATCAACACGGCGCAGCCGCAGGGCTGGGTGCAGCTGTACTGGAACGGCGAGTTGCAGACATTCTCCAGCACCGGCCACACAAACCTCACGGCGACGACGTTCCCGGGCCGCGCGGAGCCCAAGTTCGGCGCCTACCGCGGTGAGGCCGTCGCCATCGACACGTATGTGTATGACATACAGATCGGCACGACGTTGGATGACATCCAGCGCGCGGCGGGGATCCGTAGCTGAGTGTCGTCAGACTATGTACTGTACATACTGCACACATAATCCAGAAGAATAGTCTACATCAAGTTACTATAATAAACGTGAGAATTGTCCGATTTCAACCAGCTACCTCTCGTAGGTAACTATTGAAATGAGCAAATCCATATAAACTGGTATGCTGAGGAGAGGACAGGTACTGATCAGAGATCAGACCTCAGCCTGACATTGCAGGGATCCCACAGATCAGAATTACCCGTACGCAGACTGGGAGAGCTATCTATTATTCTATGGAATAGCTTGATAATTATCGGGATCGGGGATCGGGATCCCGGGCAAGTCGCTCCGAGTCTGGGAATTCCTAGCCGAGGCGCCAAGATTACGCTACTCTGTATACAGAATAGCCGTCTTGGCGTGATGACATAATAATGCCGACTCTTACGTAACTAGTTAACTAACTAACGTAATTCCCGGCCGCTCCGATCACCCGGTCGCTCCGATCACCCACCCGCACCTTCAAATACTGTGCAGAATTTGAAGTTTTATTACTACCCAAAACAGCAATTATTTACAAAAATTATGAATTAGAGCGATTAGGGCATCGAGTCCGTATATGCCCAATAGTTCCACAGTTAGTACACTTTGGCGGCGCGCGCGTACGAGGTGCAGAAGCCGCCTCCGCGGCCGTAGTAGCCATAACCAGCGGCACCTGATTTTCATCTGAAATTTGACTTTGA
>NW_013563160.1:0-2681 GCF_000968595.1 Rasamsonia emersonii CBS 393.64
AGAAAGAGTAGATGAACCTAGTCTAATGTGACGAACCCAAATTCATTCCCTAGTAGATCTATCCTGAAGGTATGGAGCGGTTCAATACTAGAAGACTAGGTTAGGGGGAAAAAGAAGAAGCCAGGAGATGAGGCCCCAAGAGGGGGTCATAGGCCTGGTATTCTGCCTGTCCATTCCTTCACCGCCTACCACCCCGCTCACATGATCCCGAGTATCAGCGCCGTCACACGCGAGAGTTTTTTTAAATCTAACCTTAAGTAAGGTTATAAAGTAAGATACTAAAGTAGATATATAGATAAAATAGTTTATAATAGTGATACTATAATAGAGATATATAAAGTATAGTATAAAGGGGTAATAAAGCTATAAAGAGTAGAGGTAGTTAAAAAAAATAAAATATTAGGAAAAATAATAAAGTAAAATAGACTACCTATAAGTAAACCTAAATACTTATAAAAAAATATTAAGCTACTCTAACTATAAAATAAATAGAAAAAAGAGGTACTAAGACCTAAAAACTAGAAACTATATAAAGGGTTATTATATAGAACTATAGCTCCTATAATATATATATAGTTATTATAGAATACTATAGCTTCCTATAGGTAGTAAGCAAAATAGACTAATTAGTATATAAATAAATACAAGTATACAAGTGTATTTGCAATGACATGTACATTATTTAGATTATCCTTAGAAAGTATAGCTAGGTTTAATATTAACCTTAGTATTAGATATTAATAGTAGATATAAGCTATTAAAATTAATATAGTATTGATAATAGCCTACTCTATATATATAATATTACTATAGTAGTTCTAGATTTAAATATATAATTAATTATTAAAGAGTATTATAAAAGTGTAAACCTAATAGGTATAAGTATATTAAATATTAGTAAACTCTAAATTATAGGGTTTAAAGATATAACTATTAATATTATAATTTATAATATTATTAGTTATAATTCTTATAATATAAATTATATATTATTATATTTATTTAGAGGGTAATACTCCTTCTAAGCCTAGTATAGTTAATTTTTATATAAGAATATTAGGCTATTAATTAAAGGGGTTATAGTTATAAACTAGGCTATTAGAATAGCTATAATAGTTAAGGTTACTATAATAGTTATAAATATAGTAGCTTACCTAGTAAGGGGCTATATTATAATATATAATTCCCTATCTAAGGTCTAAAATATTATTAATAACTCTAGAGTAGCCTTTAAAGAGTAAATTATATAATTTTAGGGATAGTAGCCCTACTAATGTAATCGGACACCGAGCTGCCATGTCATCCACCACCACCCCCTAATCAAATTTGATGCAATTTGTTTTCAACGCACCATGCCATAGCTGATATATCAAAGGAAGGGCATATGCAATTGGCAATTAAGGCCTATAAGAAAGGTCTTTTCTCATCAAAAAAGGCAGCTGCAGATGTGTTTGACATGCCTCAAAGGGCCCTTAGGACATACCTTAATGGGAGCACTTCTTGCAAAGATTCAATAGCAAATTGTCAAAAATTGACAGATACTGAAGAAACTATACTCTCAAAATGGATTCTTGATATGGACCAATATAGCCTACCTCTGTGAATTTCAACCATATGCTATCTGGCACAGCTATTGCTCTCCGCACAATTATCCTTAGATGCTACTGCTACCATTGGTGAGAAATGGGTGAACCGATTCATTAAGCACCATAATGAGCTTTACTCTAAATATACCTGAAAGTATGATTATCAATGAGCAAAATATAAAGATCCAGAGCTTATTAAGGGGTGGTTCAAGCAGTTTTATAATATTATTCAAAAGTATGGGATCCTTGAGCAAGATGTCTACAACATGGACAAGACTGGCTTCCAAATAGGTGTGATTTTAACTGCTAAAGTTATCTGTGGATCAGAAACACAAGAGAGTCATGCAAAAGCTATACAGCCTGGGAATTGTAAATGGGTTACTGAAATTGTTGCAGTAAATGCAGCTGGATAGGCCTTACCTCCACATATTATTCTTGCAGCAGAGAATCACCAATCTCAATAGGATTAAGCTATCCCAAAGGACTACCAGATCAGTGTCAGCAAGAATGGCTGGACAAATAATGAGATAGGCCTTGAATGGCTTCAGAAGACCTTCAAGACCTATACAGCTTCATACACAGTTGGGAGATATCACCTATTGATTCTAGATGGGCATAGCAGCCATGCTACTGCAGGATTTAATAAATTCTGCACAGAGAAGAATATTATTCCTCTTTATATGCTATCACATATGTTATCATATTCTTCTCACCTGCTCCAACTGCTTGATATCAGCTGCTTCTCGCCATTAAAGTGCCTATATGGCCAGAAAATTGGGGAGATGATACAGAAAGGAATCCATACCATTGACAAGGAATATTTTCTATATATCTATCCTACAGTCCATTAACAAGCTTTATCAGCATCAAATATCTGAAGCAGATTTGCAGCAACTGGCCTAGTTCCATTTTTACCTGAGAGAGTGCTTTCAAAGCTTCATATCCAGCTCAAGACACCAACACCACCTTCTACAGTACACAGTAATCAATCCTTTGGCCCAGGCAAGACACCAGCTGATATCTACTAACTAGATTAGCAAAAGAAGCAAATTAAACATCACTGAAGTCATCAATCAGTTTCTCCTTCTATAGTGG
>NW_013563159.1:0-1015 GCF_000968595.1 Rasamsonia emersonii CBS 393.64
CTGAGTTACTAAGATACTTACTTTGGGGGTCAGTAAGACTTCTTACTACTAGTGGTATACTCCGGTATAGCTCTAGTAGGCGTTGCCTCTGACCTAGTCGTTATCGTTCTTGTTCACCTGAAGCACCCCTATCGTGTATCTTTGCGAGACCCCATTATATCGCGAGAAGTCGTTCGAGGAAGAGCCCTTCGCCAGGTAGGCCGTTGTCTCGAGGAAGAGGAGACCCGGGTCGGTTAGACCGTCGCGTGCTCGTGAACGACACAGAGTCAAGAAGACTCCTTGATCCTTCCCTAACCACCATCGTTAAGTATCGACGACTACGGTTGGACCCAACGCGTAACAGTCCCCTAAGTATCTGGACAACCCCTATGCGCTCACACCTGCTATAACTCTTTTAAAAATAGTAGTATAGCCTTATAAAAATTACTTAGAATTTTTTTCTTAATAGGTTAAATAAAAAAAAGAGTAGGTTTTCTTGGCGCATGAATACAGGTCACTCGACCTACCAAAATAGTTTGTTGACCTAGCTTGGTGCCAAGCCATTAGTTTAGTTGACCTACTAAGGTCCTTTATGAACCTGACCTACTAAGTTAATGCTTCCTTTCATACCTCTTCTAATATAGGATTATCTTCCTAGTTCTCATATAAAAAGGCAAGGTATACCTTAATTAGGTTCTCTATTATTAAGATCTATTGCAAGTAGTTAGGATATAAGTAATTAGTTATATAGATATATACAGAGCATGATTTTTTTTATATAGGTAGGTTATGAATTATTATTATTATTATTATTATTATTCTTCCATTTTTAGAGAGCGTTTTTCAGTCAGAGACTATGCACGCTCTGCCTACCACCTAGGCAGTAGGGCTTAGTAGCTAATATCTATATACAGGTGGGTTATGCTATAGACCAGTCAACAGTGGGAACCTTCTATGAGGGACAGAAATAGGGAATGAGAGACAGGCTGTAGTATAATGTAAAGAAATCAAATGTTAAGGAATAGTAGGTATAGGT
>NW_013563158.1:0-100092 GCF_000968595.1 Rasamsonia emersonii CBS 393.64
CAGCTGCTCATCTCTTGACGATCCTGTTGGGGGAAGACCTGCTCAGAACCGTGGAGAAGTCGTGCCAAAGCCTCAATCAGAAGAGTTGACCCATGCAGCTTTTAATTGCATGACGGCTCTCTTTAGAGTGCTAGAGGGGCCGGTGGCGGCGCAGACCATTTTCAACGAGATAGGAACAGCAACAATTATTGACCAGACAGTTTATATACTTCTGGAAGGAGTCACAGATGGGGCCTCTGATGCCATCCAGAAGGCTGCTGTGGCAGCTCTTCAAGCTCTCGTCGCCCGCATTACAGATCGAGTAGTCCTAGCCAGTATCATGCCCCGAGCAGTATCTGATCTGACGAAGGTCTTGAAACCCACGACACAGTCTCGCCGCTCTTCCCGGTTTCTACAGATGTCTCTGCAATTGCTAACAGAAATACTGCACGCTGTTCTCAACGATACTGTCGCCCTTTCGGGTCCAGCGCAACCAGATAAGCCGACGTCGAATGACAGGATAGTGCTCGACGAGTCATGGCTAAAAGCAACAACTGCTCAGATTAAAGTCGCCCTTGCAAATGTTACTCAAATAAGGCGTCACGAACGGCGAGAGGTTAAAAAGGCTCTTCTTGATCTTTGTCTCATGGTCATAGAACAATGCCCTAAGACGCTGAAGGACTCGTTGGTTTTAATGGTAGAGACGATCGTCGTTCTTTCTGAGCTCGACGAAAATAACAAGCCCAACGATGCATATTCTGCATTGCAGCACCTTGCCACTACTTACTCCCAGGTTGTGGACATTCTGAAAGATCTGCTCCATACGTGGATCATGTCCTTCCACAGGACTATGCAGGGCAACGACGAGGTGGCCAAGCAGAGAGCCATCAGGCAAATATCAACTGCATTCCAAATTCTTTCCCAAGTCCATTCCAGCTCAGGGATTCTCGATAATAGCATGGCCTTGGGATTATGCGACAGCGTCGCTGCAGTCGTTGAGTCATCAAAAACGATGCCGCAACCACTAAACTCCACTGGAGGTCAAGAGCTGGAAGTCAGTGTGCTCGAACGACGGAATATACTGCATTCTTTTCCTCCTGTACTCCTGGAGCATCGGAGTCAGCAGCAGACTCTTAAAGATCTGCAATCCATGATCTCAAGGCTCAATTCGACAGATTCTGCAGAGGCGATTACGCGGTCAATAATGAATCGCATACATTACGCTTCTGGGGACTCCCTTATTGCTCCATTCTGGCTTGCTCTTGCGTTTCTGAAAAACACCTCTAATAAAACTATAAGTATCGACGAGTTTGTATCCTTTGAAAATGCACAGTCTTCATCACTCTCTTCCGCTCGCGCCACCATGATCGAAGAGTTATACTCTGTCGCATTGCCGATTTTAAATGAACCTCCAACGGCAGTGCAGCGAGATTGGCGTATCTCGGCACTTGGTTTGGAGGCGGTTGCTTTACAAGCCCAACAGCTTGGAGAAGCTTTCCGGCCGGAGCTGATAGATGCATTATACCCTGTTCTACAGTTTCTGGCGTCAAACAATCCAAACTTGCAGAATCACGCCATGGCGTGTCTGAACATCCTCACCACATCTTGCAATTATCCAGATACGCGCACTATGCTCATTGAAAATGTGGATTATCTCGTTAACTCTGTGGGGTTGAAGCTTAACACGTTTGATGTATCGCCTTACCCACCGCAAGTTCTGCTGATGATGGTCAGGCTGTGTGGAGCTAGCTTGATCCCATACTTGGACGATCTGGTCGACTCGATCTTTGGTATAATCGACATGTACCATGGATATCCAAAACTCGTGGAGCTGCTTTTCTCTACGCTGGGGGCAATCGTGGAGGAGGGCGTCAAGGAACCGTCCTTACTAGCTATCACCAGCAATGGCGAAAGCGATACTGTCAATCATCGCAAACGCCAGTATGAACCTGTTTCAATCGCCAAGCTTGTCGAAGATTTCGCGAATCGGAGAAACAAGCGCGCTCGGTATGATGATCTGGAGTTCGAGGCTGACGGAGAAAGACTGTCACACCCCAAACGTCCGTGGACGATGGAGCTCGACGGACCACCCCAGCCAAAAGAAGAAGAAACAGACTCTCTACCTGAAATTCTAAAGGAAGAAACAGATGAGCCACTTCCACCACCTAAGGAACCAGAAGATAGTGAGAAGCCTCTCAGCAAACCGCACACGCTTCTGCTTCACATAGTCAAATCTATCCCGCCTCACCTCGGATCTCCCTCACCATTCCTACGCCGCTCCCTGCTCTCTCTTCTTACGCAGGCACTTCCTGTTCTCGCGCGAAATGAGAACAGTTTCTTACCTCTAATCAATGAGCTTTGGCCGTCCGTCAACTCCAGAATTGCCTCCCCACAGTCTCTCTCATTGGATCTCATTCCTTCCGGCCTCACGACTACTAGCTCTTCAGAGGTCACTCGACGGCCAGAGCGGACTGTGGACGAGGGAGACATCAAGGAAGAGGTCTTCGTAGTCAGCGCTGCTTGCACAGCCGTTGCAGCCATGTGCGAATATGCCGGTGATTTCATGGCCTCGCGTGTTGAATCCGAATATTCGCGCTGGAGACGCCTTTATCTACAGGCATGGGAAAAGGTGCGGGTGGATGCTGAGAAGAGCATAGAACGCCGAGCTCAATATCAGAGAAGACAGCTCGCGGGGACAGATGGCAAAGGGTCCAATAATCAGTCCCAAAACTCGTCAGCAGCAGGATTAGATCTGACACTTGGCCTAAGTCTGGCCCAGTCAGGCACAGCAGGATCTCGACCGTTCACGCCCCATCACACCCTCTGGCGGGGACTGCTCGCCTTATTCATTAGCATGCTCCTCCATGTCCGACTACCGCTCGCCACGGGCGACGAGATCTGCGAATTCCTAGGTGCGTGGATCACAAGGTTCGCCGGACCGGGATACTACAACTCCCGGATATCATCCAAGAGGAAAAAGACCACCACACAAAAAGGTTACGACGACAACAACAAAGACCTGGAAGCAGTCGAAGCCGCCATCGAGGCGATGGAAACGTGGAACAAAGACCTCACGTGGTTCATCTTCCAGCAAGAGCGGGCCAAGATAATGAGGTTGATAAACAAGAGTGGTGCCACCGGCAGCACACCTGCCGGTAGTAGTGTCAATAATAATTGTGGTGGTGATGGCGGCGATCTCCTCCAATCACGCCTACATGAGGCCCTGAAGAAGAAATTTCCCAAAGGAAGAGGAAACGGAAATGCGAAGTTGAAGTTCGCGGAAGTAGCCTTCTAGTCTAGATAGTAGATACGACCTTTTTAGTAAATATTGGATGAAATGAAATGAAATGATGTTACGATATTACGGATTACCTTGAGTCTAACAGTTAAAGTTAGGTAGTTTGTTTAAGTTGCCACCCTTGGCTGGTTGAACCTACATGCTTGCTAGTAATCCTTCCTACGGTAATTCAGGTGATACTTAGGTATAACTCCTACGTAGCAATGCAGTTCCTGAAAGAGGATTGGTCAATCGAGTGGCAAAAGAATGAGCGGGGACTCCTATTCTCGCTATTTCGGCTAATTCTGTTTTTGTGTTGAGCACAAGGACACGAATTAGACAAAAAGCCAGAAAACACGAACAAACAGACAATCACTAAGACACAAGTGTAGTGTAGTACTCGAATTCAGGGTGCAATACAATTCCTCAAACCATCTCTGGATTGAGGGAAGTTGAGCAAAGGGCAGCAGACAACGAGATAATAGAAAAGTTGCCTCTAGAGTAAAACCAAAGCAACTCTATTTCATGCGTGAAGGAGTTGACCATGTCAGGTGTATGCTGTCACAGGTGGCATGAATCTACTCTTCTTCTTCCTCCTCGCTGTCACTCTCGGCGTTCTCGAGCCACTCGAGGAACTTCTCGGCGGCCTTGCGAACCGTCTTGCTAGTGGCGAGGTCGACGTACTTCTTGCTGGCCTTGGTACCCCAATTCTTGAGCACCTCTTCGGACACCAGATCATGCTGGTAGTACCCAAGAAGGATAGCTGGAACCTGAGGAATGAGCTCGGGATGGTCCTTGCCGACGAAACGCTCGGTACCACCGAGGAAAGCTTTCTCATGGCGCTCCGAAGTAATCATCTTCTTCAGCATGGCAGCACGGCTAGGGATCTGCTTGACGATCTTCTCATCGAAGATGGTCTGGGCCAGCACAGTCAAGGTCTTGTGCTTGTTCTCGATACCGAGTTCCTTGGCTTTCATGTAGATGTCGACGTCGCGGACATTGGCAACACCACCCTCGGTTTCCGCGGCTGTGCTGATGATCCAGCTTCCCAGCTGGTCGTAGAGGCTGGGACCGCTCTCACCCTCGCCATCCTCGTCACCATCATCGAAGACGAGGGACCGCTTGAGGTCGTTGGGAAGTTCCTTGGCACGAGCTTTGACAGCCTCCTCCGAGGTGTCGACGGCCCATTTCTCCTCTTCGACATCATCGTCCTGAGTGCTGATGCCCTTGGCATCGGCATTAATGCGGCGGGTGAGTTCATCATCACTGTGGGCATCCACTTCAACTTCACCATTGTCACCTTCGCCATTGTCGGAAACGTTGCTGTCTCCCGGGCTGCCGTTCTTGTCTCCATTCTCCTCGCTCTTCTCCTTGTTCTTCTCGCGACGGCTCTTCTTGCTGGACTTGTCCTTCTTGCCTCCCTTGGCGGATGTCTGCCTCAAGATGAAGGTGCTGAGCTTGAGGCGAGGATCGACCTCGGAACGCTGGCCACAAGCCTTGCAATCCAGGAGGATGCGATTGTCCTTGATGACGACATCGGTTTCGGGATTCTTGCATTTCTTGCAGAGAACAAACTTGGCAATGAATCCATCAAGGTAGTCTTGCAGCTTCTGGGCGTCGTGGGCACCGTTGATGATCCAGCGATCGTCGGTCGGCTTGGCATTGGCCTGAGCACCGAGTTCGAACCCGAAATACTTGATGACGTATTCCGGGGGACGGCTCAGGGACTGGGCCACCGAGTTCAGGTTAACGACAACGGTCTTGATGCCATTGCCTTTGCCCTCGATCTTGGACTGGATCTTTTCCATCTTGTAGCGGTAGAAGGGATCGGTGACATCCCGACGAATGTTGATGGTAGCCATGGTTGCGGTGGAAGCTGGACGGTTTCTTTCACGAAACTAGAAAAGGAGGCTTTCCGGAAGGGAGGACAACAGGAAGCAGAGCCAAGGAGATTTTGCTGCTGCAAAAATACATGCGGCGTCGATGAGTCGGTAGTTCGCGAGAGAGAAGAGAGGCGTAGAGATGGACCTCTGCTTTTCAGAACGAGGGTCTGAAAAACCTTTGCACGGTCAAAACGGAAACGGTGGGGGCAGCCCAGCAAAAAGTCTCAACCACAGGATCTTGAATGTATACTACACGGTTTCCGCAGGAAGCGAAACGTATGCAGCTCAAGCGGCAGGTGGTGTTCGAAAGCGTTGACGCAGGACGAATACATGAACAGGTTCTCGAACTTCGATACGTGGTGTTCGCTGGTAGAGGGGGTAAGAGAAACCAACGGGTGGTTCTTGGATGGGGGGCAAACAGTCAAGACTGAGAGAACAGTTGACTGTTGTTGAGGGGCGTGGACTCGGAGGATCGCCTGGAGAGTGGTTGAGAAGGCTGTCCGAAGACGCTGGCACAGAAAGTGGACAAGATAGAGGAGTTGAGGGAGATGGAAAGTCGACTGTGTGCAGCGACTGCGGTGGATGGGGAAGGAAGAAAAGTTGGGGTGCAGCAGAAGAAATTTGAAGGCAGCGACTCGGAAAACACGTCGTCAGTGGTCCGGCGGGCCTGATGCTTAACAAGCGGCGAGGCGAGGTCGCATCTTAGTAATTTCGTACCAGGCGTTACCGTACCAGAACGGCGGCTGCGTGCCACTGTGGAGGCGCTGTGCTGTCACGTGCGGGCTGTATTACGAATCATTACCGTCATCGGCTCGAGGACCAGGGCCTGGCACGTGACCACGGAATTCGCGCCGGGCTCGCGCGTCCTTGGCGAATTTTGCCTGTTTGCCTCCCCGATCACGGGGTGCGCGGCCAATCAGCGCCCCGCGCAGGATGCCCGCTGAGATGACGCCAAGCGGGGAGACCAGGATAGCAGTAATTAAAGATTAATTGGGCCAGGCACGCAGCTGCTGTAAATGCAAATATAGCACTTTTTCTGTAGATATCATATATGTCATAATTATTACGATACCCAGTGATACCCTCACCATTGTGATTCGCCATAGTACTGTACAGTACAGTAAGGTAAGGCCAGAATGTCTGCTTCTGTGATGGCCGGGTTTGATACTGCACTGCCATACTGGGATACCTTTTCCTCGCCACATTATTTTGCTACATAGCATATCAATTGCATTTCAGAAACGTGTCTTTCCTTCTGTTGAGGCAGAAATTTCCTTCTGCAGCCCTCATGAAGGCATTGAGTGAATATCAACATGATTGGCCAAGGCCACACATATCATGATATCCATGTGTTTTCGTGCTCTGAAAATTTGACAATGATAACGTGTCTGAACACGTCTCCCTTTTTCTTTTCTTTTTCAAGCAGTTTGAATTACAAGTTATTCCTTCACTTACACTGTCTTTATCTCTGTTGTTTCTTTGTTTAGCCTCTTCTTTATTCCAGTTATTGGTCTGACATCTATAGAAAGTCCGCGTTGAGCTATTTTATACAACCCCACACTCCTTCGTTGCAACGACCAGGAACACCATGTCCATCAATCTCTCTCTGTACCTGGTGACGGACTCGACCCCTGCCATTCTCAAGGGGCGAGATCTCTGCACCGTGGTAGAGGAGGCGCTAAAAGGGGGTATGTTTGCGCTGTTTCTCCCATTATACGTCCCGGGCTAACTGATCATCTCTCGATCCTTAGGAGTCTCTATTGTCCAGTACAGAGACAAAACCAACGACACTGGCGTCCTCGTGGAGACAGCCAAGAAGCTGCACGCCATCACACAACGCTATAATGTGCCCTTGATCATCAATGACCGCGTCGACGTTGCCATTGCATCAGGGGCGGAGGGCGTGCATCTCGGCCAGGATGACATGGGTGAGTGCTCTACCAACCTCCGATGCAGTCTCACATGCTAACAGAGCACAGATATCGAAGCTGCCAAGAAACTGCTGCCCGGAAATGCCATCATCGGCATCAGTGTCTCGTCGGTAGAGGAGGCTCGGAGGGCAGTTGAGCAGGGGGCCGACTACTTGGGGATCGGCACGATGTTTGCAACCCCAACGTAAGTCATTCTAAAGATCCCCGTAAACTCTAATACACAGTGCCTAACGCAAACAGCAAAACGAACACCAAGAATATAATCGGGACCGCCGGCACCAAGAAGATCCTGGAGGCTATTGGAGACATGGATCGCAAGGTTGGAGCCGTTTCAATTGGAGGAATCAATCTGTCCAATGTCCAGCGCGTCATTTTCCAGTCGCAGGCCTCCAACAAAGGCCTGGATGGCGTTGCCGTCGTGAGCGCTATTATGGGGGCAGATGATCCTAAGTCCGCCGCCCAAGAATTTGTCAAGCGCATCAGCACCCTTCCTCCGTTTGCGGTCCTCCCTCCTGCTCCACGCCCGAACGAGGTGGATGCCTTGTTAAGCGAAGTGCCAACAGTGGTGCAAGAAATGGTCTCCGCGCATCCGCTCGTACACAGCATGATCAATTTCGTCGTCGCCAATTTCGCTGCCAACGTCGCTCTGGCAATGTAAGAGGCTCTTGAACATCGGACACTTGTGTGCAGTAAGCAGCGATTACTGACGTCCTGTCTTCAGCGGCTCATCCCCGATAATGTCTCCTTATGGTGACGAGGCTGCTGATCTGGCTGTGCACGGCGGTGGTCTTCTCATCAACATGGGCACGCTCAACGGCGAGAGTGTCTCCAACTACCTCAAGGCCATCCAGGCGTACAACGCGCGCGGAAACCCCGTCGTGTACGATCCCGTGGGAGCAGCAGCTACTGAGATCCGTCGAGCAGCAGTGAAACAGCTGATGGCGGGCGGATACTTTGACCTGATCAAGGGCAACGAAGGTGAAATCAGAGAAGTGTTTGGCAACAGCGCTGGCAGACAGCGTGGTGTCGACAGCGGACCAAGCACGCTCAACAACCGCGAGAAAGCGGCTCTGGCGCGGGACCTGGCCCGTAGAGAGCGTACGAACTGGCCTCAGCTAGTCCTTGAGTAAGAAGAAAGCTAACCAAGTCTTCATAGGCAACATTGTCCTGTTGACAGGTGCTGTGGACTATATCAGCGACGGGAACCGGGTGATCGCGATAGGCAACGGCCATGAATTCCTGGGCCAAGTCACTGGCGTAAGTAAAATCTCGTTTTACATTCTCCAGCCAGACAGACTAACAAAAGACATCAGACCGGATGCGCCCTCGGCACCGTCTCCGGCGCCTTCCTGACCGTCCACCGGACCGACAAACTCCTCGCCGTCCTCTCTGGCGTGCTGATGTTCGAGATCGCCGCCGAGAACGCTGCCGCCGCGGAGGATCGAGTCCGTGGTCCGGGAAGCTTCGTCCCAGCCTTCCTCGACGAGCTGTACGCGATCCGGGAAGCAGCTCGAAAGGGGGACAACAGTTGGTTCACAGGACGTGCAAAGATCCAGGAGATTCACCTCTAACGATGACAACAATGACCGATGATACTATTCCTGGAAGAAAGAAGAGAAAAGGTTTGTAAAAAAAAAGAAGCCTGCAGATAATATCCCGATTCGTAGAACCAATCAATTGTTAAACAAGCGATTTCATAACGAAGTGTAACAAATATAACCCCTTGAAATATCACATTTTCTTCTTTCCAATGATTGTATTATAAGATCATTTTAACCTTAATTCAAAACAAGTTCGATTCCATTTGTATCCCAAAAAGGAAAATAAAAACAAAAACCATAATCAATACCTTCAGAGCCAAGATCTATTTAGCTAAATCCTACAAAACGCCCCCAGCGCAGCCTCGGTCTCATCCTTCGTCTCCTTAACCAAGCCATTGATAGCCTTGAACGCATCGTGCTTCGCATCCCCAAGGATCTCAAAAATGAGGCTCTCGCTCGTCGTGATGATGGCCCCGGCATCACGCAGCCGCGCGAGCGCGACCAGCCGCTCCTCGGGGTTGACGCTGCTGACGCCGTCCGCGACGACGTAGACCCTGTAACCCAGCGCCAGGAGGTCGAGCGTCGTCTGCGTGACGCAGATGTGCGTCTCGAGGCCGACGATGATGGCGTCTAGCGGGGTGGTTTCGTTGGCGTTGCTGGTGCTGCTGCTGTTGCTGTACGTCGAACTCGTGTCGGGCAGCTTGGCCCGTAACTCGGGCGTGATCATGCTGAAGAGCGTCTTCTCAATGTCGGCGCGCACGTGTGGCCCGGACAGGAAGGGCTGCAGTTCGGCGACGGTCTCGCCCAGACGGGCGCGGTTCTGCGTGCTCACGTACACGGGGATGTTGAGGTGTGTGCTTGCTTTGAGGAGCTTCTGGGAGGTGGAGACGCTATTGATAACATAACAAGCTGTTAGAGATAAAGGCATACACAATGTTCAGACCCGATTCAAGTCTTTGAAAAGTCACTCACAGCTTCGGAAACTCATAGATAACACCGCGGAACTTTTCCTGGATATCGCATATGCTGTGTGACCGAGAAAAAAAAAACTGTGGTGAGCTTTTGAAGGTATTATGTATCATAGGGCTGGGATTCATACAATAAAGCAGGATTCTCTGTTCTCTAGAACGTTAGCGCAAATATTCCAATTGCATATCAGAGTACATATTTCAAGAGAATAAGTCATATGCGCAAGACGTCGACAAGACAGTCATTGCATTTTGCGCATGCAGTAACAAGCAGTCTCTTCGTATCTCTCAATAAAACAACCAAGATGAAGATGGGTAGTAAAATAAGGTAATGAAAGCAATAATACTCACTTATCCGACTCGCCCTCGTAGCTGCCGCCGCCACGGTTGCCATGGTGTATATATCTCTATGTGGTACAGTACAAGAGAGAGAGATTCAATGAAATCCAAGATTTCAAACAACCAATTGATCCAAGAAATACCTATAAATAAAAACACTATCAATAACCAGGATGATAAATAAAACGGTTAATATCTAAGAGGAGCTAGCTAGGTCGGTGCATGCATGTCATTAATAAATAGATGATTGATGTGCGGGGCATACGGAGTAGGGGGCAAGCGGAGCGGAGAAAGTCGGGAATATGGGAAGGCCACATGCGATGCAATGACGCCAAGCTTAAAAATAGACATTTATGCGGGGAAGCCCCAAGGTTCAAATAATTCATCGAAAACTACTCCGTACGGGGTACAGAGTGGGAAGATGCGTATGTACGATGCATGTACGGTACCTCGTGTCAACTCCATGGTGCCTATATATATATATAGAAATCTAGATTGATCGATCTGGCGGCCTTCAGCAGGAATTAGCCTGAAGCCATAGGATCCTCGCTACTTCCTTCAGGAAGAAGGGAACTACTGCTCATATCTACGATATCAAGTATTCAGCGATCAATCAGTTCCATTACTATAAAGCATAGCACTGCATATCTCAGCATAGCTAGCGCCACGGAACCATAATAACAATCAATGCCTTCCGTGAGCCTTTCTGCTCACCCAACATGGTCAAACGTGGCATGACACCTTACCAGCTGGTCCCAGACCTAAACGACGGATACATACTTCGTACAGTTAACCGCCTACTCACTTGTTGCAGCAGGCTTGGACGGCTGGGTTGAGTTCAGCCACCCAAAGGCAGAAGCACCTCCCACGGGGTTGTTGGTCCGCGATTTGGACCATGGGCCATCTCCTGCTTTGAAGCTCGTCGTCCGGCTTGGAGTCGGATGGACGATCTCAGGGCCACTGGCAGGCGACGACTGTGACGCTGGACGGCCAGCATCACCCGCCTGCGACGACCCCGATTCCGCACCCGCGCCCGCGCTTTGGGATGTGCTCGAAGCCACCCGGGAAGAGGACTTGGACGGCCGCAACACCTTCATGGCTCGACCACGCGTCGACTTGGCCATCCCAATCGCGCTTTGATCAGCCTTCGAGTCGCGCCGCCAAGAACCCCATACGCCAGCGGGCTCCGTTTTCGCCGGAGCTGCAGGAACGGACTCTGCAGGAACAGTTTCATGCTCTTCAGGTGATTTCGTCTCCACGCTCTGTAGGTGAGGCTCCAAAGGCTCGTCTTCGGATGGCGCCGATCGATCCCTATTGTGACCGTCAGGCCCCTCAGATTCTGTGGTCGTCTTTGCGGGAGAAGCCGGTGTCGCTTCTTGCGGCGGGTTAGAGGTAGGTGGCCCGATCACTCCTACGGAGCCATGTCCGTTGATCGGCCGCTCCTCATTGCCATTGCGTCTGCTGGAGTAGTCAGGACGGGACGTTTCCGAGGCAGTGGACAGAGTCTTGAAAACGGCGTCATTTTCAGGTCTAACGAGCGGTATGGAAACTTTATTCCTTTCGTCGTCAACCATGATGATCCTGTCTTGAGAGAACATTATATCGGCGTTGTGGGAGCGGAGGACGTCGCTTCCAATGAATATCTGAATACACTTATCGTTGGGATCTACATCGCGCACGACGAACCGAATGGTCAACGTGGGCAGCTGTGGGGTTGGACTGCCCGCACGGGAGGACGTCTGATGGATGCTCGCTTCGGGGAGATATAAGGGCAACTTGATACACCGCACGCCATCCTCGACGGCAATGTGTTCTTCCAAGCCCAGTTTCTCGATCAAGGGATAGCAGAGAAACGACGTATACGAGCCTGAACAGACCACAGCATAAAGCAGGGTGTCATTTGAGAAGTTGGTTGTCAACCAGCAGCGTATGATACAGGGTACCGGCCCCAGCAGAAAGAGCCCAGGGGGAGGAATGGTAGTGTTCAACGGAGACGCGCTGGACGATCCAACCAGCCTGGCGGCATCCAGACCCAGGCTATTTGTTCGCGCAGAGTGGTGAGAATGCCCGGAAGAACTCTGCCTGCCATCGGATCGATGTGAGAGGGATCTTTCCGTCAGGGGATGGCTGCTCATGCCGCTGCCCGTCCTCAAGGGGAGCTCGCTGGTGGATCGGTTGACTTGCCCATAGTATCCGTGTATCGCGCTTTCATCGAATCGAACGCTATTCGCTCTCGAAGCACCCCGCCTTGGCTCATCCTCGCTATCCAGGCTCATGTTGTTGATCAGTCCGTGCTGCTGCCCTTGGTCGAATCCCTTGAAGGCGTCCACGGTAGGAGTATACGATGGCTCTGCAGATGTCTCGCAATTAAGAAGTTTCCCAAACGATCAGACAGAAAGCTGCAACTCACCTGTCTGTAGAGGGCCACCGATAGCGCTAGGGAAAGGAGATAATAGGCCCCAGACACTCCTCAGCCTCGCATCCTCATCCCTTCGCCGCTCCAGTCTTGCAATCCGCTCCCCGTGCTCGAGTTGCGTGGCGTAAAGATCCTTTACCTCTTCAAACACGCGCCAGATATCTTCTCGGGACGCAAAAGGATACTGGGCATCCATCACCGCGGCACCGGTGACGATCGAATCTGAAGAGTTGTACGCCCGTGACTCCCGTAGACCGTGAAGAGACGCTACTTTCTGTCCGCCTAATCTGGGAGGTAGCCTTGGATAATGTCGTGAAAAAAAAAGACCCCCTCCTTTCCTGAGCTTGAAGCCTTTGCGCTTCCTCACGCTCCTCCTCCCGCCTAGATGTGAGAGACGGCCGAAAGGCCGTCCACCCTGTTTCTTCTGTTCACCAACTATCCTAGCCCGTATCGGATCATCAATAGCTTCTCTTCGATTCAATTCAGCGGCAAGAAAGGCACCCCTCTATACAGAAAAAGAGATAACCGCCAAGAACGAGCTTGAAGGGTTGTACTGCGTCGAGGGAAGGGTTGATTTCCGAAGTGGGTACGGTAAACTTGGGAAGGGTTCGTAGCGTAGAGATTCGGCGTCGGACGAAAATCTCAGTGCGAATGTTGCTTTTGTTGGTGGTCAATGACTTCGGATGCTGTCGGATCAAGGAGACCTCAATGTTGATGAGACGGATATGACAATGGAAGAGGATACTCAGGCAGAGATGCGGGACACGAGGTGGCGACCGGCCGTTTGAGCAGACTGTGGAACGGAAGCGTCTGGCTGCAACCCCTGTCAGAAAGGGCTTGTTCTAGTCAAGGCGAGGATCTAAATTGGGAACTCTAGTCCAACAAAAGACCGCGTTGCCAACCGGATATGTGCAGAGAACTGGGATGGTGAACTAGAAGGACAAAGGTAGGTTGGACGACTGGACTGGACTGACTGGGGGTTTGCGGAGGGGACTCCCGCTAGGCAGGCCGAAGCTTAGGCTGCACGCTCCAAAATTTTGTTCTCGCAGGTCTAGATCTTCCCCGCAAGCAGTGTGAGATCGACCTAATTCATAATTTCTATAGATAGGATAAACTGTGTGGAGAAATAATATGGATGGCATAATTAATTACCCGGGAAGACTACGTATAAATTGGCTGTTGGTATATAGGAAAAAGTGCTGCGGTCACGCGCTTATAAGATACTCACTACATGACTATGTAACTGAAAGGTGTAACCAGGTAATACAGGTAGTATGCCGGCCTCACCCCCCCAAGAAAAAAGAAAGAAAGAAAAGAAAAAAAAAAAGAAAAAGAAAAAGAAAAAGAAAAGAAAAAAAGGGAAAAAAAAAGGTAGTCATAGATGGCTCATTTTGGAGCCTCTGACCAGTGAGGAAAAATCATAGGGAGTCTCTCTGGTACCTGGTCCGGCCAAGTTGCCTCGATTACTTTCATGACTTCATCGAACATGATCTTGTAGCCTTTACCAGTGACATGTAAGCCTGTAATTGAGATTTTCCCATTAGTGAGTGCAATCTCACGCGCATGGAAGCAGAACCGGAGAACGCACCATCCGTCAGCAAGCTCTCCAGAATGTCATTCTTTGGGATCTCCTTGGAACCAGCAAGAGGCTGGCCATCCTGCCAGCCTGCAGCCTTCATAAATGCAGTCCAGATATCTGCCACGGGAATCCCCAGGGAGTGTGCAACTTCGCGGCACGCATCAGCATACTGCTTTGTGTTGCTTGCTGTTCGGCTTGGGCTCTCAAATCCCTTCTCCGCATCAAAGGCCTCCAACTGATACTCGTTGACTGGTGGGGGAGTAAGGATAATAATCTTTGGTTTCTGGGCGCTGATCACTGGGTGCTCCACGATGGCCTTCAAGTTCTCCTTGTATTGACTGAGTGGCACATGCTGCGCATGGGGAGGCAGGACTGCATCATTGGCCCCGAAGAAGATCGTCTTGCTTCTGTTAATTCTCAGCCCTCCCTTGCGGGGTCGAAGTAGGAAATACCATCAAGCGAACCCGTGCTCGCTGGGGTTCCGGAAAGAACTTTGGCAAGACTTTGATTGCATTGGCAGTCGTGTAGCCGCTGAGGAAGTCAGTCCACGTCGGCATTAGACTGGTGTTCCAATTCCCTACCTAAAGCCTCTGTTGATCACATCCAGGCGTCGAGAATAGGCTACGAAGATGTTAGCATTTCTCAGCCAGAGAACTCTTCTCTTCAGTCGGGATATGAAACAAATCACAGCCGTGAAGTGTGTATTAATCAGAAGGTACAGGTACTGACCGTTTTGGAGAGCCGCGCCAAAACCGAACTCCAGGCGCTGGTCATACGAGAACTGGGTGATCGAGTCTCCAAAAAGAAGAAACTGCTCGTATTCAGGAATCCGACCGGAGTCCACGAATGCCTCCATCGTGCTGTCTATGGAAATAGCTATACTCTTCCAAAAAGATGGGTATCAAGATGGCAAGGAAAATAGACACAGATTTATGTTATAAATATACATACAAAGAAAACAAAGTCCAGCAGAGACGCTGGTTTTATGCGTGTCTTTGAGTCAAGAATCTCTTTGTGTCAAGAATCAATCAGTCAGGACATGTAGGGAATCCGGCCCACTTGCGGAGAGATGAGGGAACCAAGGTTTAGATCTCCCGAAACCCGAAGTTCAGACGGGCCTTAAGGTTGTGGCGAAATAATGGACAGTGACGCTGCAGAAACAATCATATTTTCAAGAGATAAATCGTCTTATGCATCTCCAAATTGGCTCAATAATAATCTGTTAGCAGAAACAATGACCTAATGGAGGTGTTGGCTTACGATGTTCAGTTACGTAGCGAAAATGAACTTCGTGCGACCGCTGACCGTTCCATTTGCCGCGCAAGGTTTACCGCTTTCAAGGTATTCTTGAAGGGAGACAGTCTTCATCTTCGAGCTTGTGGGAATCAACGGCCAAAAATGGAAGTTCTTGATCTTCTCCACGCCTTCTTCCTGCTGCTACGAGACTGACGGCTGGGACAGGCTTGGCGAAATAGTTCTCCAGATGCTAATTGTAGTCGTCAACATGCTTGTTGCTAGCAAGCTACTCCGTAAGGTCACTGTGCAGCATAAGGTCGTCCGTTGTAGTTCTGTCGCACTGTTCCATTAATCAACTCGCAGTCTCTTTCTCCAGAGCCAAATGTATACTGACCGTAGGCAAAACAATGGTCTCTATGATGACGCTGGGGCGAGCTAAACTGACAAGTAGCTGTCCATGGAATCGCGAGTGGATATGTGCTTAATTATCGAGCGGATCCGTGGTGGGGATCTGTAGCCGATGTCGCTTCGCAACCCGGCACTGACGGAGAGCTCTGGATAGATGCTGCCACAATTGGCATGATATCTCGTCCTCTGATTATCCATAGACAATAACAATGCCCCTCAGAGGGCTTCTGCATTCGATGGCGATCGATGGTTGAGGGAGTCGATGGAGGAGGCATTGAAGTCACCACCAGCTGGCCGCCCTCCTCACCGCCCGGGGCTCCAGCGGGCTTCGGGCCAATGGGCGCCCCGTGCAGGCCGGCAGCCAACCACAGCGCCGCCTAAGCGTCTTCAAGGAGGCTTCGAGGACCCTTGCGGGACGCATCTTGTCATGGCCGTCAGATGATCCCAGCTCGCATGTTCGTGGCTGACTGGGCCTCTCGATCATCTGTAGACTTCCGTCCTCCTCTTCTTGTGTTGTTTTGACGACATTCTTGACCTGGTTCTGCCTCCCGCTTGGGGGCTCGCGAGCCATTCCGCGCTTCTCATGTGCGTGGAGCAGTAACTGTTATCCATACCTTTCCATCTCCAGCTTCTCCTCTCTTCCTTGGGCTTCGTGAGGCTGTTGTGATTGGTGAGAATCCCCAGCTGTCTGATTCTTTGAGGTCTCAGTCCGGAAGGTCAGCAGTTCATCCCAGTCGTCTGACCACCCCGCCCTCCATTGTCCGGGGCTCCACACTTGTGACTGCAATGGCGAGAAATAAATGCGGAGAGGTTTCCCAGGCTAACCTGCCCCCTCGACAGAATCCGAAGATGCCTCGTTCGATTCCCTCGTATCTCTCTTCTGCATCGCAGGGCGATGACGACGACGATGAGTACCAGTATGACCGAATACAAGCACCCAGGACGGTCCCTGCGTCGCCGACCGATGGTCGACGAAGCCCTCCCCATGAAAGGACGAGTCCTGTTAGGGACCAGTTCTCGGAATCAGGTTCGACGGTCGTACACTGGCATCTCTTTCACCTCTCGTCCGGATGCCGTCAGGTACAATGCGTCTAGTGGCACCCTGCGTCGGCCCAGGCATCATAGCCGCAAGAACTCGCAGAATACCCGATTTGGCCCGGACGGCAACTCTCATCCTTCCGGGCCTGGTGCGGATGACGCAGCTGCAAAGGACGGCATGATGGCGTCCTCGTTCCTTGATGAGCGGCTGTGGTACGACCAGTTCACCTCTATCGACTGGGTCCACGACAGCATAGCGGACGGGATTCGTCTCAGAAAACTGAGAAGCAGAAAGGACCTTCGTGGGAGGTTGCTTGCCTTGTTCGATAGTGTCCAAGGTTGGATTTTGGTTGCAGTCATTGGATGCATTACTGCTGCCATTGCCTATTTCGTCGATGTCACGGAGAACACTATCTATGACCTCAAAGACGGATTCTGTACTACGACTTGGTTCGCCAGCAGAAAGTCTTGCTGCCGGAGTGAGGTGACATGCGATGCCTGGCGATCGTGGTCGCAGATTCTGGGGCCAAGCAGTGTCGACCATGAGTCGGTGGACTTTGCGCTCTACGTTGTTTGGGCGGTTGTGCTCGCCGCGGCTGCATGTGCTCTGACGCTTTTTACCAAGACGGTCGTGCCATCTACTATCTCGTTGTCTACCCTAGATGAGAACCTGGGGGCCGAGTTGGGTGCTGGAAATTCGAGCCCGAGCGGTTTTTTCTCTACGCTGCGAAGTCGTCCGGCTATGGTTTACTATTCTGCCGCGGGCAGTGGAGTAGCAGAGGTTAAAGTCATCCTAAGCGGCTTTGTCTTGCATGGTTATTTGGGGCTGAAGACGCTCGTGTTCAAGACTCTGGCTTTGATCTTGGCTATTTCGTCGGGGCTGAGCTTAGGGAAAGAGGGCCCTTATGTCCATATTGGCTCTTGTGTCGGGAACATCTGCTGCCGGATCTTTGCCAAGTATCGCAATAATGACGGCAAAAGGCGCGAGGTTTTGAGTGCAAGCGCGTCCAGCGGTGTGGCTGTTGCTTTTGGAGCTCCTATCGGCGGTGTTCTCTTTGGGTTAGAAGAAGTCAGGTATGTAAGCCGTCTGTTGGCCCTGTAGCCTACCGTGCTCGTGCTGACGGCCATTAGCTATTACTTTCCTCCCAAAACGCTTTTCAGGACCTTCTTTTGTTGCATTGCTGCCGCGTTGTCATTGAAATTCCTCAACCCATATGGAACAGGCAAAATCGTTCTTTTCGAGGTCCGTTACCTATCAGACTGGGAGATTTTGAGATGATGGTCTTCGTCCTCCTGGGCGTTCTGGGTGGTGTGGCGGGTGCCTTGTTCATCAAGGCCGCAGGCTTGTGGGCGCGATCTTTCCGACGGATACCGATTATCAAAAAATGGCCGATGCTAGAGGTTGTACTCGTGGCCCTGGTTACAGGGCTAGTGAGCTATTGGAATCGGTACACGAAGCTGGCTGTCTCGGAGCTCCTTTCTGAACTCGCTACTCCCTGCAATAGGACTAGCGAATCAGAAACAGGGTTGTGTCCTGACAAGGACGGGATCATGGAGGTGGTCCGGTACCTGCTAGCTGCTTTTCTCATCAAGAGCATATTGACAATCATTACGTTTGGTATCAAGGTGCCTGCTGGTATTTATGTCCCATCGATGGTGGTTGGCGGTCTGATGGGACGGATAGTGGGACATATCACTCAGTATTTTGTTGTGACGTACCCCGACTTCTTCTTGTTTGCCAGCTGCCCAGCAACCCCTGGAATGGAATCATGCGTCACGCCTGGTGTTTATGCAATGATTGCGGCAGGGGCCACTATGTGCGGTGTGACCCGGTTGTCTGTGACGCTGGCCGTCATCTTGTTCGAGTTGACGGGAAGTCTGAACCACGTTCTTCCCTTCTGCATCGCTGTGCTGTGCGCCAAATGGACAGCTGATGCCATTGAGCCTCGAAGCATTTACGTATGTTGTCGTCCGTCCATGCTAGTGAGAAGATGAGATAGCTAACTTTGCCTAGGATTTGCTCATCGACATGAATTCGTATCCATTCCTTGACAACAAGACTCATCCCATCTGCGATGCAGAGTTGGGTGATCTCGTTCCACCCGTCCGGAAACATCGCATCATTGACATTTCCAACTCGCCCCTCGTACCCGCCAGAGAGCTGCGTGAAAAGTTGGACTACCTGCTCATGGCTGGCGAGCTCGACAGTGGTCTGCCGATTGTCCGAGACAATATCCTGGTGGGACTGATTCCTGCCCCTGATCTGGAGTTCGCTTTGGATAAATTGGAAGATGAGGACAACGAGCTCTGCATTATGTCTGTCGACAGGTCCTATACCGATATACAAGAGGGGAATGACGACAACAGAGCTTCTTGGCGAGACTTTACGCCGTATATTGATCCGGTAAGTTTGACACTTAGGTATTTATCTAGTCTTTATCAGGACTAACGGAATTTGCCTAGGCCCCTGTTGCTCTCGACATACACTCGCCCATTGACCTGGTCTATCAGTGCTTCATGAAGCTGGGCCTGCGATACATCTGCGTTCTCCGCGATGGCAAGTTCGTAGGCCTGGTGCACAAAAAGCTGTTTGTGAAATTCATGAAGGAGAACGAGGAAATCTAGGTATATATATTATCATATCAGGCCTCTTCCTTATCATCACCTGAATTTTTCTCGCATCTCTCGCATCTGGGGCTGTCGGCATCCTCCCATCTCCTTACATTCTCGAACCCATGCATATATCCGCCTGTCGGCAGGCATATGTCGTGAACATGTTTTGGATGTTCTCCTTCCTTATACATATTGGTTGTTGTATATTTTGCATCTCACATTTTTTTTTGGTCCTTGACGATACCTGGAGGTCTTGTTTATGTTAGCATGTCATTTTGTGTTACGTTTCAGTTGACATGTACGAAGTGAAGTCAATCTGCCTCGACAGATGGTGTGTGGGTGGCATGTGTGGAAGCAAAGTGGTGCTTGGGTGGAGTCTTGGTGCTGAGCAGAGCACATTTTGCCTAAATAAATTTGTACAGTACATGTATGTATGTATGTATGTACATATACAAGGAAATATAAAACCACGTATACGAGGCATTCCAATGTGTTTTACATTCTGTGTTTATCTAATGCAGCTCAGCTGCCCTTCCCGGACGTATTATAAAAAAGGCGTTCATTCGCTTTGTTTGTGGTCAGGAAGAAACCCTCTCATACCCAACGATCTTAATCGACACATCCCCTTCGTCCTTCCAGTCCGGAGAGACAGGCTCCCCGACCCAGTCTGACACCTCGTCGGCTGGGGCTTCGCGCCAGCCGCTCTGCGGAGACAGATCATGGGCATTCAGGGGGAAGAAGGTGTCGCACTGGAAATACTCTTCTTCTGGTTCCGATTCTTGTGTAACTGCCACTACGTCGCCGTTACTGTCCTTGCTGATACTGCTCTTCTTCTTCTTTACCTTCGTCATGACGATCCGAAGGCCTCTCCCGTACGGGCTGTCGGGAGGTAGCCGTAGGGCTGCAGCATAGATCTCTCCGCCTCCAATGACGAATAGATTTCCGACCTGTGTTGTCTGTTTTTGCGTCTGCTGGAGCGACTCGAGAGCGTCTTCCAAGCTCGTCGAGACAAGCGCGTCTGTAACCGGTTCGTTTTCTTCTTCGCCAGCACCAGCACTAGCACCACCCTCTTTTACTATCTCATAACCTGCTTGTTGTTGCTGTTGCTGCTTTTTCAATCTCAACCTCTCCCTCTGCGCCTCCAACTCCGCCAGGATCTGACTGCGCACCGCGCCCGACGTATCGCGCGTGATCACGACATTGATCCGTTTCGCCAGCGGCCGCAGGTTTTTCGGCAGGGACTCGTACGTCTTGCGACCCATGATAATCGCGTTTGTTGTGGTAGGGGGCATGTCTCGCGGCGGACGCGTCGTCACGCGCGCGAAGAAGCTCATGTCGGATTTGATGCGGGGCCAGGGGAGGGTGCCATTGAGGCCGATGCCGAGGAGGTGAGATGTAGTATTGGCTGTATTAGTAGGGTCTGTGGTAATCGGAAGAGAGCAGATGGTACTCGTGCTGGTGCTGGTGCGTAGGACTGGCGTGGTCGCTACAATGAGAGTGAGGGGTCGATGTGTAGTTGGTGGTGGCATGGTGGATGTGTCTGAAGAGGGCATTCTCTTTGTTTTCTTTCCTCAGATATATTAACAAGGAGAGGAAGAGGGAGAGGGGGAGAGAGAGTAAAGAAAAAGAGAAGGCCTTTCGTAAGTACCTGGTGCTATTACTGACGCGTCGAAAAATATAGGAGCTACGATCGCAACTGATAAGATAAAAAGTGGCGGGCGGGTTCCTGAAGCTAAACCCCATACAGCCATGTGTGTATATGTATACGGAGTACTCCATGCAAGAACTATCGAGACATCACAATTTAAAATATTTCTTTCGCATATATATTCCTTATAGGAAAATATGAATTAGAGTAAATTACTTCAGTATTTCCATTACCTGGGTAAGATAATTGGGTAATGCGATTCAAGAATAATAGTATTAAATTACACATGCATGTCTAGCCAAATTGCCGAAATTAACCAAGCTATCAAGATATATGGTAATCGTACAGTACATGCCAAACCAGAAGTAAATAAAAAAAATTTAGTCAGGGAATGTCACCAAAAATCTCATTTTTGTAATCATACATGTTCAGCAATCAGGAAAAGAAAGCAGATACATACCAACAAACTCAGTAGAGGGAAAAAAAGGTTGTACTCATACATGACAAGTTAGAGACCAAAAAAAAAAGCCACGTTCAAAATTCCATTCCAACAGATCGGGGTTTCCCCCTCAGGTCAGGTTGTGACATGCCTTGTCGGGGTCTGTCGACTTGCAGGTCGTCACGGTAGAAGTCGGATTTCCAGAATCTAGACGTTCACTTCGTTCCAACGCGCTTCAAAACTCCGAATCGTTTCATCTGCATCGATCTTCAACATCCATACGAATGTCATAATCTCGATTTCGCCTTCCCATTCGCGGTCACTCTGCATTGCGTTGAGTTTTCGGGTTGAAACCTTTAACTTGCCCTCCTTTTCGGTCCCACTGGGACTGCAAATTTTGAAATGGAGTATGAACAATTTCTCCGTATCTTCTCTAGTGATGCTGCTGATCTCAACTTCGCTACCTTCTTCAAGGTTCATGTTGAGCCAAGCCGTCTCTTCAGGGTGCATGTTGACCCGTGTCTTCACCATCGTGCCGATATCTGCCTTGAGTTTCTCGATATAGTTGTGTTCGATGTCCTTCCATTCGCAGTTCATGCACTTAAAAGGATAGAGTGACCTATAACCGCTAACCAGCCATGGTCCACCGTGAAGCTCCACGAGATGTCTCGGCGGCAGGATGCAATCGTTCTCCCCGACAACACAGTCGCAGTTGTATACAATGGGACGAGGAATTTTTGCGGTAGAACAGGAGGCTGCTGATGTATTGCAGTTCAAGAAGGACTGGGTGAACCTTTCTTTTGCTTGATGGCAATGAACAGTATCAAAAGGCTAGAGAATTCGAGTCAAGATTGGGATATTCTGAGTTATCTTTGTACGTGGAAAAGGAAAAGGAGGAGAGACTGTAGAAACAGAGCTCAGGGAGCAATTTATCCTGTAGAATGACGATGATTCATGACTCCAAATTGCTCATAACTGACTCACATCATTGCTGCATCGTTACTGATTACCTGTCGAATGTCATAATGAAGGAAGGATTCGTGAGGGTGATATCTTCACTTGAATGGGGACAGATATCCGGTCCTCGAATTGAATTGCATACTGGCGATATGATTCATGACACAGAGGCAAAGAAAATCGTGAAAGGTGATGGAATATGCCGACTTGTGGAATGGCCTCCGCTCAGGAGCGAATCATTGTTATCGAGTCCAGTTTCATAACCCACTCAAAGGCAGCCAGACCCGGTACCTTGAGTCGTCACCGTTCTTCCTCTTCACTCTCTGATATCAAACTCATTCGAGAGACCATCAGGATGACGCACAGGGTGACCTGTTGAACTTGCTGCCTTGAGGTAGGGAAAGCTGGCTGTAAATTTTAGAGATTCAATTGACAAAGACATTGTATTAATACATGACAAGACCAAGGTACAGGTATCTTATGGAAATATAGGAAAACATATGGAAAATTCACTTGGATCAGCAGCAATTCATCACCTTTGCTGTCTTGCGCTGACTGGCTGCATAAGCCAGGTTGCCAGCACCGAATATGTGAAAAGAAACCTCGTGATTGAGCATGGAAGAAGTGTTGTGTTTATTACTGGAATTAGCGAAAAATGGAAAAATTAGGGAGAGAATATTGAACTAGAGAGAGGCAGATACCTAGTTCATATAAATTTCGATCCCAACCAAGCAGGATGCAACCCGAAGTGGTTGAATCACATGACCATTAAGCCTCATTAGGTAACTCCTAGACTTCCAGTAGTAGATATAGAACGCCTTGACGCCCATCACCTCCCAGAGAACATCAAGAATAAATGAAAAATCATCACTCATGATCGTCCAAGCGAGTCCCTCAATGGTATCAATCAGCCGTACAATCCAGTCCAGTCAGGACGCAGTCGAGATGAGAAAGAAGAGAGCAAAAGGAAGTAGGTAGGAATCAATTCGTTCCACTGGTACTACTTCCACTCGCATTTTTGGCTTCAGACTGCGACGCCAGACTCTCCTCTAGTGCCTGGCCCACATATTTCACATTCTCCTCCAATTCCTTGTTACGCTTGATGTCATGCTCATCCTCTCCGACAGTGTTCAGTTTCTCGAACAGCCAGGCTTCTTTCATAGACCGCGTCAATGAGAGGATGTCTTCCGCGGCGCGGGTCTGGTTTATTTCCCATTAGTTGGAGGTGATAAGACGGTACTGGTGTCAAAAACTGTTTAGAGAGGACATAAAAAAATATCTAACTCACCAATGCGGATGCTTCTACGTCAAGATTGTAGACTCCAACGGCAGTGTAGGCATTGTCTGTATTTTCGGTCTGTTCAAGATAAAAAGAAAAGCAGAAAGTTAGTTAATTCACTGTTTAAATACAAGGATGGTATGTATTCTCTTGCGTAACAAATCCAGGAACTCTAGCAGACTGTCCAGGTGTCTCTATCAGGTAGAAATGGTGCTAGAAAAAAAAAGATAGGATCACGGATGCGTAGTTTGACATGCACTCACCCTCGCTGGCGCAAGGATATTCTCGAACCGCTGCAACAGCTGCGCGACATTGGTATTGATGCGATCTACAGGAGGGACGTTAGAGAGGCTGATTCCTCGAAATAAGGAGGGCTCGTTGCTTGCTTACTATGTAACGCCTTACTCGTGAACTGAGCATCCATATTTGAATCGAAACGAAGTCGCTCTTGGCTATGTAGCAAAGAAAGAAGGGTTTACGTAAAGCCGGCCATTGAGATGATATATGGTGGCAGAATGGAGGCGGTGGAAAAGACGGTCTGGAAGGCGGTGGAGGAGTTAGCAAAACTGGCCGGGTAAAGTGAGGGTGACCCAAACCATCACTCTCGCCAGCTCTATATGGTCTTTAACACAGGGTCGGGTAAAGTGAGCACTTGACCAAATCCTCACTTTGTCCGAATTTCAGGTCGTTACATATGTCTCCCAGGTCAAAGCTGGGTCAGGTCAAAGTCCGGATAAAATGAGCATTTGACCTTGCTCTCACTTTTTCGGGCTCTGGCTTTGAACATATGCTCTCCAGGTCAGCTCAGGTAGCAGGTTAGAGTCGGGTAAAGTGAGGGTTTAACTCAAGCCTTCTTTGTTGGGCTTCTAGGTTTTAGGTCAAAGGCAGAGAATAATATGAGGGTCACTTTGTCACCAATATTTGTCTCCCATGTCATGGCTAACAGACACAAAGTGTATTATGTTAACATGCTAGAATAGATACAATACCATAATTTATCCATTTCACTTAAGAAAGTTTGGTTATCATTATTAGAACATGCTTGATTGCTCTTGATGCCAACACTGATTCTTCTAACAGTGCTGCTTGCAAATGCCCGATAAGCAATTCCTGCCATTTCTCTGGTGCCCGAATTTAATCCTGACATGATCCTGCGACTCCTGCTATCGCCCTGAATATGACATGTTGGCGTCTTTGATAGGATCATGAAGAATTGAAGATAATCCCAGTCATTCGGGATTATCCTAGTTATTCCAAAAACCGTAGGATCTTAGGGGTATCCATGCTTCCGGAACATCAACCATGAAGGTGATCATGTTAGATCGCAGTCGCAGATAACAAGGATCCAAGACTCGACCCTGCATTTACTTGAAAATAATGGTTGCAGCTGTCGTGAATCGCAGAAGTTGCGACACGCCCACGCCACGCAAATTTCATGGAGGATGCAGTGGCAACATCATCGCACGTATTTCGACTGGATAATAAGTTAGTTGCAGGTATAGAAACGACAGGGAAACGCCAATCATACCATGAATCGTTTGTGAAAGTCTGATCGCAGCAGATCCTGAACTCTATCAGCATCCATCATTCATCTGAAGGTCTGCGGGAAGAGCCTTACATTGACAAATTCCTTGCTCTTCTTTTCTTCTGTACCACGGGCCTGGTTCTTAAAAACCACGTCGTCGTCCCACCGTCGTTTGATATTGAAATCCTGAGGGTTGAGCAATGGGTTACCCCTGGCAATCTCGTACTCTCGTTGCTCCTGTTCTTTGGCAGCTCGTTCACGTTCCTATGCCTCGTCAGCAATGCCTTGTGGGACGCAGGGGCAGTCGAGTAACAAACCTCTTTCTCTTTCTGCGCTTGTCGCTCTTTCTTTATTTTTCCAATTCTCGCATGAGCTCGGCAGCTTCATCCTCTTCGTCATCGCTGAATTTGTCAGCTTAGTCTGGCCTTGCGAATCCGGAATGGGCACCCACCTATCTTCCTCACTACTATCGCTGTCGGACGCAATGGAATCTGCATCTATCTCTCGTGTTTCCTCCAATATTCGCCGTCGTTTGGCTTCCAGATCCTCTTCCTCTTCGGGCCCACCACCGTCATGGGTACCATCCTCTAGCTGACGTTTAGGTGCCGAAACTTTCTCAGTAGTTGTCTCCTCCTTGGTGCCCTTAGTCTTCGCGAAGTGCGCAGCCTCGGCAGCCAGCAACTCCGCTCTCAAGTCTCGCTTTCGGACTTCCTCTTCGCTGCCTTGGCCAGGTTGTCTGGTGGGAGTGTCAGAGATAAACGTCTTATACCCGGTTGGTGGCAACATTACGCACCTGACTTTCAAGGTCATATACGCAGGAAGGAGGCGCTGGTGATAAGCTGGCCCACGAGGGGCCTCCCTGCCTTGAGCCTATAAGCTCAATCAGTCCCTTGTCCTTAAGATGAAAGCAACATCAATGGCAACATACCGGATCAAACGTAGGCCTGTGTGCTACGCGATGTCAGCAGAGCACTCCAAAACTATTATCAAAGAACTCACCTGTTGTCATTTTGAAGGGCGATCTTGAGAAGACGAGGAGCGTTCGGCTGAGGATAGATGCCGTTTGACAGATACAGCTGCTGTACGATCGTTCGCCTGAAAGCAGCAGCCACTCGCAGCTGAGTCAGCAAATCGCTCCTCACCGCCTTTGAATGATTGGCCACGATACGAAAACTCTTTCCGTTGAGCTCCCGCAACAACTTTTGTCCGGCGGAGCACAATGACGCTGATAGAGAAAGTTGCGAGCAAAACGAGTCTTCTTACTGCTGGGGCTTCTTCCCCCTCAGTGTGAGCAATTGGTCACACGATGTCCAGAGAAGTGCCGCTCACCGTTGCAGAGCGTGACTTCATTCTTGAGGCTCTGCACGAGAATGTACGTCTAGACGGTCGAGGTGTCGATGACCTACGTCCTCTGACCATCTCCTTCGGCGAGGAGTATGGACATGTGAAGGTCCATCTGGGTCGGACCAGGTGAGTTATTCTGTAGGTGCCTTTGAGTAACAATTTCTTATTGCTAATTGTGCGACTCTGCAGTCTTGTGGTCCGCATTTCTGCCGAAGTTACCAAGCCCCGCGATGACCGTCCCTCCGATGGTATTTTTACGATTGCCCTTGAGCTGACTGCCATGGGCTCGCCTGCTTGGGAAAGTGCACGGTATGCGATTGCTTTGACACCGACCGCGCTATTTAAGCGAACTAACTGTCTCTTTGCAGCCAGACTGACTTCGAATCTTACGTTTCCCGGATGCTTGATCGGATAATTCGTCACTCCAACGCGCTGGACACAGAGTCGCTGTGCATATTGAAAGGAAAAAGCTGCTGGGGGATCCGTGCCGATGTTCATGTAACCGACTATGACGGCAACCTCATCGATTGTGCCTGTATTGGCATCATGGCGGGTCTGCAGCATTTCCGTCGTCCCGATGCTGAGGTGAAAGAGGGCCAAGTCACGGTATTTGGACTTGACGAGCGGGTTCCCGTGCCCCTAAATATCACTCACAAGCCGTTGGCTATCACTTTCCATGCCTTCCATGAAGGAAAAGTAATCGTCGTGGACGCCACCCTCAAGGAGGAACAGGCTTCCGAGGGAGACCTGGTGATTGCCCTGAACAATTCTGGCGAAACCTGTGCTCTCTACAAGTCTTCAGGTTGCCCTGTCAGTGCGATAGATGTTGTCAACAAGACGTCCCTAGCCTTGCGGAAGGTGCAGGAGATCAATGGCATTATCGGCAAGGCCTTAGAAGCCGATCTGGCCAAGCGCGCCAAACAGAATCGCGGCGTAGAGGCCAGCGCCGAAAACGACCGATGATAAGTACTTCATCCGTATACATTTCATCCTGCGCTCATGCGAATGAAGTGGGTCTCAGGGTTAGTACCTAAAAAAAACAAAAGACATCACGAAATAAAAGCAAGTACACGTTCTTGATGCTGTCTCGTTTTTCGGGCGCCCACCGGCCCCTTGTTTGAGGAGTCTCGTATAAGGTCCACGGGTGGTTTCAAGTGCTCGAGCCAGTTGCCTATTCCATTTTAGGTTGCACAATTGTCAGGCCTCGATTGGCAAGACACTTTTATCACATTGCATGAGTATTATCTACACAATGAAGAATCCCGTCTACGTAACCAGTAGAAACGTTATTGTCGATTATGGGCATTCGAGTAATATGCCGTAGTGCACTCACTGTATTTACGAGAACCCTCTTGTGGCTTGGCACAGGGAACCTTATTGCCAGAAGGTCTCACATTCATTTAATAATAGCGAGCAGCCAAAATAACGAGATTTCTTTGCCTCCGTCCAGCGGCCAATCTGCTCGTGGCGGAGCATGCTGGTGTCTGACGACGAATGCCTGGGCGGCGTCAGACGGTGGCTTAGGTCGGGTCTGCTGGCCACGCGGCGCTTGATTGGCCGTGCTCGGAGACTCCTCCAGAGTGTCCGAGCTGACCTGCAAAACAGCTCAGTCGTGATTCCTCCGTCTCTCAGCGCGCCTTCTTTTGTACGGCAGGTTCTTGAGTTGTCCTTTTTTTCCGCTCTCTCGTCCACATTCAATGCTTCTGGGCCACTCATCTGACTGCGAATCTCAACGAGTGAGGGTGTTTGCCCGCCCGAAACACCATGGCCAGCGGTAGGCCTCCTGGAAGTCATCCGTCCGCTGGCCGCGATGAGGACTTGCTACAACTGGAGGAGAGCGCACCAGTCTACAACAGCGGTCAGCGACCGCCCGTGAACGACGACCATCTGTTGCAGCGATATAATATCCACGATCCAAACCAACAGCAGGGGAGACCATCCGTTTCTTACGATGACTTTGTTGGGGGCACACACCCGCCCGCGGGAGCTGGACAGACAGGCCCAGCAGACGCACGACCTCACTCAAACCATACGGGAAGTAATCCATATGTTGGAGCGCCGGCCACTCGGACCTACTCACAAACGTCGGGGTTAAATAATTACCAGCGCTATTCCGACCTGGATGACTACGAAGATGACCGATCCATGCAGGGCTACGACAATGCGGAGATCGACGAGGACAGTGTATCCCCCGCGCGGGTCAGGAGAGCAAATGAGCGAAATAGTATTCTGGCTCTGGGCGGTGGGCTCATGGGCAGGGCGAAGAACATGCTGGGCATGGGCCACCAGTACTCGGAGATGGATCTGCCGCTGACAGAATCGGGTGCACGAGGTGCACGGATCGATGGTCCCGAGGGGGACGAAGGCAGTCCCCCAAAGAGCAGGAAAAGGTTCAGTGCCGGGGACTTCAAATTCGGCTTTGGGAAAAAGAAGGTGGATCCTTCGACTCTGGGACCCCGGATCATCATGCTCAATAACGCGCCCGCGAATGCCGCACATAAATACGTGGATAATCATATCTCCACGGCCAAGTACAATATCATCACCTTTATACCTAAGTTCCTCTTTGAACAGTTCTCGAAATACGCCAACCTTTTTTTCTTGTTTACCGCCTGTCTTCAGCAAATCCCCAATGTGACCCCTACCAACCGATATACTACCATTGTGCCGTTGATAATTGTGCTGATAGTCTCAGCCGTCAAGGAACTGATTGAAGATTTCAAACGGAGGAGCTCGGACAAATCCCTCAATTACTCCAAGGCCAGGGTTCTCAAAGGGTCCACGTTTCAGGAGACCAGATGGCTGGATGTCGCAGTGGGAGACATTGTGCGGGTGGAATCCGAAGAGCCATTTCCCGCAGACCTGGTTTTGCTTGCGAGTTCTGAGCCCGAAGGTCTCTGTTACATTGAGACAGCCAATTTGGACGGAGAGACAAACCTCAAAGTTAAGCAGGCCATCCCGGAAACCGCCCACCTGGTCAATCCTAGCGACCTGAGCAGGCTGACAGGGCGGATACGGTCCGAACAGCCGAATAGCAGCCTCTACACGTATGAAGCCACGTTGACCATGCATGCCGGAGGAGGCGAGAAGGAGCTACCTCTGTCGCCTGACCAACTTCTGCTTCGAGGAGCTACGCTGCGTAATACACCGTGGATTCATGGCGTGGTTGTCTTCACTGGTCATGAGACAAAGTTGATGAGAAATGCCACCGCAACTCCGATCAAGCGAACCGCTGTGGAACACACCGTCAACTGGCAGATTCTGATGCTTGTTGGCGTTCTTGTAGCTCTTAGTGTGATCAGCTCTGTCGGAGACTTAATCGTTCGGGAGACGGCATCCAGCAAACTATCGTACCTCGACTACGGTTCATATCAACCTGTGAAACAGTTTATTATGGATATCTTCACCTACTGGGTGCTCTACTCTAACCTCGTTCCGATCTCACTTTTCGTGACAATAGAGATCGTTAAGTACTTCCAGGCTTTTCTTATCAGTTCCGATCTTGATATGTACTATGATAAGACGGACACACCTGCGGTTTGCCGGACGTCTTCTCTCGTGGAGGAGTTGGGTCAGATCGAGTACATCTTCTCTGACAAGACGGGTACTTTAACCTGCAACCAGATGGAGTTTAAACAGTGCTCCATCGGTGGGATTCAGTATGCTGGTGAGGTTCCCGAAGATCGGAGGCCGACGAGCGATGGGGACGATACTGGTATTCACGACTTCAAGAAGCTCCGTGAGAACTTGAAATCTCATCCTACCAAAGAGGCCATTCATCATTTCCTCACGTTGCTGGCAACCTGCCACACGGTCATTCCAGAGAGGAGGGCCGAGAAACCTGGGGAAATCAAATATCAGGCCTCGTCTCCTGATGAAGGTGCTCTGGTAGAAGGAGCTGTTATGTTGGGTTATCGGTTCACAAACCGGAAACCTCGGTCAGTTATTATCACTGTGGACGGGCAGGAATATGAATACGAGTTGCTGGCTGTATGCGAATTCAACTCGAGCAGGAAAAGGATGTCAACTATCTTCCGATGCCCTGATGGAAAGGTCCGAATCTATTGCAAGGGTGCAGACACGGTGATCCTGGAACGCCTCAATCCGGACAATCCAATCGTGGAAGCCACCTTACAGCACCTTGAGGAATACGCTTCTGAAGGTCTGCGGACCCTCTGTCTGGCAATGAGAGAAATCCCGGAGGATGAATTCCAACAGTGGATCCAGATCCACGACAAGGCCGCCACGACTGTCAGCGGAAACCGTCAAGAGGAACTGGATAAGGCATCCGAGCTTATCGAGAAAGACTTCTACCTTCTCGGAGCTACTGCCATCGAAGACAGATTGCAGGATGGAGTCCCTGACACTATCCACACTCTGCAGACCGCCGGCATCAAAATCTGGGTTTTGACTGGTGACAGACAAGAAACCGCCATCAACATTGGCATGTCATGCAAGCTTATCTCGGAAGACATGACGTTGCTTATCGTGAACGAAGAGTCCGCCTCTGCTACCAGAGAGAACTTGTCGAAGAAATTGCAAGCGATTCAGAGTCAGACCGCTTCCGGCGGGGAAACAGAACCTCTCGCGCTCATCATTGATGGGAAGTCCTTGACTTATGCGCTTGAGAAAGATTTGGAAAAGACCTTCCTGGATTTGGCGGTTATGTGCAAGGCCGTCGTGTGCTGGTAAGTTTTCTTTGTATTGGGTTATATGCCATTTGGATTTCAATTCTGACTGGCCGTAGTCGTGTTTCACCGCTCCAGAAAGCTCTTGTAGTCAAGCTTGTCAAGCGTCATTTGAAGTCTCTGCTTCTTGCTATCGGCGACGGAGCCAATGATGTGTCCATGATCCAGGCAGCCCATGTGGGTGTGGGTATCAGTGGTGTTGAGGGTCTCCAGGCTGCGCGGGCTGCCGACGTGTCCATTGCGCAGTTCCGCTACCTTCGAAAACTGCTTCTTGTTCACGGATCCTGGGCCTATTCGCGGATCAGCAAGGTGATTTTGTATTCCTTCTACAAGAACATCGCTCTCAACATGACGCAGTTCTGGGTGAGTTAACCTTTGGAGAGGTTCCTTTATGTAGTCTCATGACTAATGCGAATCTCCAGTACGCCTTTCAAAATGCCTTCTCGGGGGAAGTGATCTACGAGTCGTGGACTCTGTCCTTCTACAACGTCTTGTTCACGGTGCTTCCTCCGTTTGTCATGGGGATCGTTGATCAGTTTGTTTCGGCCCGACTGTTGGATCGGTACCCTCAGCTGTACCAGCTCGGTCAGAAGGGCGTTTTCTTCAAGATGCACAGCTTCTGGTCATGGATCGCCAACGGCTTCTTCCATTCGCTTGTAGCTTACGTCGTTTCGGAGCTTATTTTCTACGACGATCTCCCAATGCGGAATGGTTTGACAGCAGGTCATTGGGTATGGGGCACATGCCTGTACACGGCTGTCCTTGTCACGGTGCTGGGGAAGGCGTCTCTCGTCACGAATATTTGGACTAAATATCATGTCATCGCTATTCCTGGATCGCTTCTGATCTGGCTGATTTTCCTCCCTGCTTACGGCTACGTGGCGCCGACTCTTGGGTTCTCGATGGAATACTACGGCATCATCCCTGTTATATTCACGCTACCGCAGTTCTACATGATGGCTATTATCCTGCCCGCGATCTGCCTTCTCCGTGACTTTGCCTGGAAATATGCGAAACGCATGTACATTCCGCAGCCGTACCATCACGTCCAAGAGATCCAGAAGTATAATGTCCAAGATTACCGGCCGCGGATGGAGCAGTTCCAGAAGGCGATCCGGAAGGTTCGCCAGGTGCAGCGGATGCGGAAACAGCGCGGCTATGCCTTCAGTCAAGCCGACGAGGGCGGACAGATGAGGATTGTTAACGCTTATGACACGACGAGGAGCAGGGGTAGATATGGAGAGATGGCCAGTTTGAGAAGGCCGGTTTGACAGGGTACTTGTGTTATTTTTTTATGGTCCTGCTGCAGCTTTTTAGTGCTTTATTTATTACTGTCTGGCACGGTTGATGGCGCTGGGAGATATTATTTTTGTGTGTGTATTTTCGAGACAATCTCATGTCTGCTCTTGCTCGCAGCGTTGTTTTCTCCCTGATGATTTGTTTTAATAATGAGAACGCATTCAAATGTCCAATCTAACTGTTGACCGAAATAGGTTATTGCGGATCAGGAGCAGTGACACAGCGGACCGTAGCAATGAAGTAATCTAATTCTAAACTGATTTGTCGGGCTCAGCTTTGTTGGTTGGGTTTCACTATTAATTAGGTATAGTACAGCTACTGTACCTATTCTAATCTGCGCTCAACAAATCGCTAATTAACAACCCTCTTCTACTGGAGGTCTGGAACTGCTCTCCTCGCAGCGGGACGTGTAAGACTGGGCATGCCGCATCCAGGTTACCTCGGTTGCCTGCACCATCATACTACCTCTCGTCACACCATCGAATTTCACGTTAAGTAGCACAGAACGCCAACTTGGATTGTATGCAGCGAATTATCGACGATGCAGAGAGTACAGTCTATACTGCTGTATAATCACTGTCATTTGCTCGAGGTTGTTTTGCAGATGTGAATGAATTTTGTACGCGATAGACGGGAATAAATAATCTCAAAGTCGAACACGGAGTACGAGTATACGACTTACCCAAGTAGGTATTTGTAGATCATTGCACATGCTGCATTGCTGCATGCATCCCGGGATCTCTTGGATCTACCGTGGTGCTGGCACCGAAACTATTAGCGCGCTGATAAGGTACTACCTCACTAGGTACGACTTACCTAGGTAGGTAGATCGACTTCTTCCCATTATTATGAATGACTATCTGTGTAGTAAGTAATAATGCTCGAGTTGATTAAAGAATGGACTTCTAAGAAAAAGGCCGTATTTCAGCATCACTGAAAGAATGACTGTAGAGTGCAATAGACTCGAATCTGATGGTGATTCATGACAAATTCGATCTATTATTGTTTCTGTTGTGGGTAAAGACAGACGGGAAGGATCGACACTTGCGGGACCAACGCAGCGCCACTTCAGTTGTGTCCTTCAGCTTTTTCCTTTTTTGCTTTCCTTCGTTTGACAGGTCACATTATCATGTTAATATTAAAGGAAGAATCCAGACTCCTGTGATACGATGTCCTCCGTCGGCCATCATCCTTGTCTCAGTCATTCACTTTAATCCCCGTCCTTGCCATAGTTGCCAGATGGCCATTCCTCTGCTCTTATCATTACAGGGTTGTGTCAACACCTGTTGAGAACGACATTGGTGCTTCATTCTCTTCCTCCTTAGCGATATACAGTACCTCTGATAAGTGTCCAGAAGAAAGATATGGGGCTACTCTTTTCCAAGCCCAAACCGGCCCGGCCGGCCACGGTGCCGACGGATACGATCATTCCATGTCACTACTGGGATGCCCAACCAATTATGAGAGCCTATTGTATGGACTTGACCTTTCGGTTTGATGATGTATTGGACACCGACAAGATGCGTGCTGCTCTTGCTCGCCTGCTGGAAATCGGGGACTGGAGAAAACTCGGAGCGCGTATCCGCTTGAATGTGAGACTGTACCCATCTATATATCGATTATCTTTCCCGTGCTGAGTAGTAAATCTTTGTTCAGGAGGCGGGAAAGCTGGAATACCATGTTCCTGAAAAGTACGACGAAAAGCGTCCCGGCTTCACGTTCACCATCGCGAAATACGACATGAGCATCAAGGATCATCCTCTGGCTTCACGGCTGCCGAAGATGACGGATCGTCCGTCGCTGGTCGGTAGTACGACCGAGTTTAGTCCTCTCGTCCGCAGTGCAGATGCACCCAAAAAGCTGGAGGACTGGTTATACTCCGATTTTCCTCAGCTGCCCATTCACGTGGTCTCGTTCAACGACGCCACGCTGCTGACGGTTACATTCATGCATACCCTTACGGATGCCATGGGTATGTCTAGTTTTTTTCGAGCTTGGACTGCTGTTCTCCGTGGAGAAGAAGATCAGGTACCGCCGTTTGTCGGCTTCAACAAGGATCCAATGGCCTCGTTGAGCGAGGCAACGCCGCCAGAACGATATGTGTACTTTGGGAAGGTGATGAAAGGCCTGTCCCTGGCGATGTTTGTAGTCCGCATTATTTTTGACCTGATCTGGCACCCCCAGGAGGAAGAGCGAGTGATCTTTGTTCCGGCAGAGTATCTACAACAAATGAGGGACAGCGCTCTTCAAGAGCTTGCTGCCGAAAGCAATGAAGGAAGAACCCCCTTCGTCAGCGAGGGCGATGTCTTGTACTCGTGGTTGTCTCGAGTCGTACTCTCGGCACTCAAACCGCGGCCGATAGGACGGTCGCGCTGCTCAACGTCTTCGACGTGCGATCCACCCTTGAAGACCGTTTCCCGCCAAATAGTGCCTATATAGGTAACGCAGTCGTCAGTGCATTCACCTTTGTACCCGCGCGTCGGATCCTCGAGGCACCTTTGAGCTTTGTAGCCTCTCAACTGCGCGCCGCTCTGGAGCAGCAGAGGACCAGGGAACAGATCCAAGCATATGTCGCAATCCATACAAGGGCTGTTGACAAGACAGGCCAAGTTCCTCTCTTTGGCGATGCCGGCATGCTTCTGCTGTCATGCACGAACTGGGCCAAGGGAAGACTCTTCGAGATCGACTTCTCGTCAGCAGTGATTGCACCTGGGTTGCCGCTCTCTCAGCGGGCCAACAAACTCGGTCGAGCGTCCTACATCAATGTTGTCCCACACAAAAACCGCATCCCCACGCGCAATTCTGTGTCGGTGGTCGGAAAGGACGCGGCTGGCAACTTTTGGACTATATTGTCGATGCGGAAAGAGGCCTGGCCGAAGGTTGATGAGTACCTGAGGGCACTTAGTGAGGATAAATAGCAATCTCTTCGGCATAGTCTCCAGTCATGTTACTTCTTGTAACCGCTTTTGGAATATAAAATACATACTTGGTCGCACGTTTGGCATAATATGGGACAGTTAGACACTGTTCTAGTATAGACTGGCTGTCATAAATAAAATAGGCCAAAAGATACATACACAAATGATAAGCCCAATAGCAAGCCGAGACATTCGAATGCAAAGGATCCATAAATATAATAGCTCTGTGTACATGATACCTATAAAAAGACGGGACAACATCGGGCCGAGAGCACCGAGATCCATGACGTCGCCGTTGCGGGGCGTCCTGAAGGCACAGACAAGATAGCGGGGCATCTGAAATCCAATCCTAATCATCCTCTTCTCCCCGACACCCTGGCCATGCGCAGCCTTATTTATTATTAGTTTATCGATATTATTATCCCGGTCGCGAGATTGGTTGGATGCACGATGCAGAGCAGATCATAGCATGATGTCGCCGCTCCAACCCTTGCCTGCAAACGCGTCCCGTTCTCTGATCACCTGATTCAGTTCAAATATACTATACTACATACTGCGACACATAACATATACTTACTATGATCTGTTTATTGTGATGACTTCAATCGACTTTGTTCATGTGGATACATATATTTCGTGTCCTGGATACATGTCCCCTTGCTTCTCCGGATGACCTCAATGACTCAATGAATGAATGATTGATTGATTGCAACTGAATGTCCATATGTGTACATGTATATGCGAATATCATCCCAATGACTACTACACCGCCGGCAGAGGACCCCACCGCTGCGTCTGACTTCGAGTCTCTCTTCAAGGACTGTCCGCCCATCTTCGTCCTCCCAACACATCTCAGTCTGGACGAGCTGCATGCTGTGGAAGACTCGCTCGCAAAGCACGGTGCGCCCCTCACGTACGATGTCTCGGAGGCCAAGATTGTTCTGGGAACGATCGGTCAGCGCAAACGCGCGGCGTTGGAGTTGAGGTCTCGAGGTGTCTGGACGGAGGAGATATCGCCGGCGACGTCGACAGCGACAGGTCCCAGCCAACAACCGCCTTCGAAACGGAGGCGGGTCGATAAGACTGTAGATCATGTTTCCAGATCACCGGTTGTCGATCTGAGCACGGAGTCAGACGAAGAAGCAGGGAGACCATCGCATTCGCCAGATGTGGCCCAGGCTGATAGTACGAGTGACAGCTTCTCGTCAGTAGAAAGTGAGTCTGACGGGATAGCGGAGCGGCACATCAAGGTCGTCAAGCTGGAGTGGCTCACGCAATCTCTAAAGGAGGGAAAGCTGCTGCCTCTCGACCCGTACGTCGTCTACTACGCTCGGGTGGTTGATCGACCTGAGGTCAAGAAAGCAGCGCCCAAGCCTTCGAGGCTGGCGTCTGAGTCCCAACAGATACTGGAGAGAGCAATGGAAGATGCAGCGTCCCAACCACCTTCCGCATCCTTGTCCTCGCGCTTCGGTGTTCGCCGGACGAAACACCCAGACGAAAAAGGCCAGCACTACCATCCACCAACACTCTACCGCCAGACGACCTCGGAACATGAGGAGACAATACCCCTTCCACCAGCGCCTGACTGGGTGAAGAACAATGTCATGTACGCATGCATGCGTTCCGCGCCGTTGCACCCGCCAAACGAAAAGTTCATCGACCAACTGGTGAAGATCAGAAGGGCTAGGGAGCTCACGTTGGATGAGGTCGGGGTCCGTGCTTACAGCACTGCCATTGCCTCCATAGCAGCGTATCCGTACGAATTCCGGAGTCCTGCGGAGGTGCTATCTCTCCCCGGGTGTGACATGAAGATCGCGAATCTCTTTGTGGAATTCAAGAACAGCCCTGACGGCACGCTGGCGGCGGCAGAAGCGCTCGACACGGATCCGGTGTTGAAGGTTCTGAATCAGTTCTCCAAGATCTGGGGCGTTGGCGCAAAGACGGCGCGCGAGTTCTACTACCAGCGAGAGTGGCGCGACCTGGACGACGTGATCGAGCACGGCTGGAACAGCCTCTCGCGGGTGCAGCAAATCGGCGTCAAGTACTACGACGAATTTCTGGCGGGGATCCCTCGCTCGGAGGTCGCTGACATTGCCAAGACGATCCACCGACATGCGACCATGGTCCGTCCGGGATGCGAGTACGACGGGCAGGGCATGGAGTGCATCATCGTGGGCGGGTATCGGCGGGGGAAGGAGATCTGCGGCGACATCGATCTGGTGCTGAGCCATCGGGACGAGAGGGTAACGAAAAACCTGGTTGTCGATGTTGTCAGCAGTCTCGAGTCCGAGGGGTGGGTGACGCATACGCTTGCCCTGATTATGTCGACGTCGAACCGGGAGCAGCAGACGCTTCCGTTCCGGGGGGAGGGGAGTGGACACCATCACTTTGACAGTCTGGACAAGGCCCTCGTCGTGTGGCAGGATCCGCATTTCGGAGACCAGGACGAGACAGACCAAGATCCCGAGCGGAGACGCAAGCGCAACCCGAACCCCCACCGACGGGTCGATATCATCATCTCGCCGTGGCGGACGGTCGGGTGCGCCGTGCTGGGCTGGTCCGGGGACACGACGTTTGAGCGCGACCTGCGGCGGTACGCGAAGAAGGCGCACGGCTGGAAGTTCGACTCGAGCGGGGTGCGCGAGCGCACGTCGGGTGGGAAGGTTATTGACCTGGAGCGCGGTGGTCAGACGTGGGAGGAGCGCGAGCGACTGGTCATGGAGGGGCTGGGGGTGGGATGGCGGCCTGCGACGGAGAGGTGTTCGAGGTGAACATATATATCTTCGACGTATTATATATACATATCATCTTGTATATACGTACATATGTCCTATGATATAAGAATGCTGTCTGTCTGATAGTACTGCCAAACAGTATTTCTGGAGACAGGAGCAAGGATGACTTTCCATCCCTTGGACGCTATATTCACCCAATGCGTAGTTATCTCCTTACCTAAGTACTGCCAGGAGAAGTGACCACGCCTGTCCCAATAATAACTCCGTAGCTGGCCAACAGTCTGCAAAGAAAAAAAGCCTTCGTTCGATCGCTCTGGGTTCCAATTTAAAAAAAGGGAATCCCATTCTAATAAGATCTGCTGTAGGGGTGCTACTGGAGGGACAACACCCCTTATCGGATGCTTTTTTTATGCTTGTTTCTTTATTTTCATTTTATTTTCGTGGTGATGGTAGTGGTGGTAGTGGTTGTGATATTGGGATTTCCCTTTCGGGAAGGTCTCGACTTGAAGACTATAGCAGAGGTTTTAGCGCTATTAGCACCCATGCTTGTCTGGCTGATATCATGAGAAGAGAACCTTGTGTGAACTTTTATAAGAATATATATCATATCTCTTTAATGACTTGTTCTGCATAATTCCTAATATACATACGTAGGTACCTACTGTACCTCTGGTAATCAATTTAGTCACGCCCAAGCTCTTGCTGACCAGTCGGCGTTGTGCGATAAGAAAAGACCAACAGCTGATTAGCTAGATCGGATCAGAAAACGGTGATCAGCCGAATTGAAAAGAAATAGAGAACATTACTGACATAAGTATGTAGTTAATAAATCTGTACAGTGTAGATCAGCTTTTATTTTATTCTTATTCTCTGCTATGCATTAGGCCTACTGCCTACCTAGATAGGTATTTGTTCATGGTTATCTGATCTGATGATCTCCATCTCATTTTTTACTTTACCCCTCACGAATTAGTCGCTACCGACACAATCTTAAGTTATCCCCCACCACTTTTTTCTTTTGCTAGTTTCATTTCATTTCGTCATTATTATCGCTCATCATCAATCGATAATCAAATCAGCGTGTGTAATCATCTAATTATCTCTAGCTACCCTACCTACCTAAGGTGCTGTACTATCGGCGTGCTCCGTATCCCGCCCACATAATTATAATTGATATTTGCTTTTGGAAGAACGCGAACATGCGGGGCTGGTTTTTTTTTCACCTCCTACTATTACTTCTTGCGCTGTATTATTGACTAATTAATTAATTAATTAATAATACTTATCTCTATAACCAGCCCACTAATAACGGTTAATCTATTAGGACATTCTTATCTCAAATATTCAAATAATCACTTCAAGCTTTGCTCATTTGTTTCATTCTTTTCTCTCATTATTTTCTTCTCTTTCAATGATAATTGGGATTATCAATTGAGAGCTTGATACTTACTTAGTTAATTTTGGACCAATCAATTGGGGACAAATTATAATACAATCAATCCCAGGAAATGCGAAATGCATCAGGTCCAGATCCATGATCCAATCCCTCCTCCATCGTACAACAGTGACCTTGACGACCTGCGGCAAGACGACGATGTAGAGTCATTAAAAAAGTCGCTCCTCCGTCGCGCAGAAACCACCCATGGCCGGCTCCCCGGTATCAGAAAGATCCCTCTGCCGGCGATTGGCATCATTGTGCTCGTTGCCGTGGTTAATATGGTGGTGTGGGTGGCTGTGGGGATTGTGTTGGTTTGTTGCCTGTTCTCTCTGTCCTTTTCTCTCTTTTGAAGTCTTGCATACTTGACAAGATGCTGATGATTGTAGCATTTCTATCCGTGAGTACCATGGATCTTCGTCTCATTTATCAGACACCCTCTCAATGATTTCAAGAGTAATAGGAAGCAATTGCTGAGTATCGACAGATCACTGGTCTCCACAGCCGCCATTTCCTATTCCCTTGGTCTGAGACATGCCCTAGATGCAGACCACATCTCTGTATGCACCTGTAGTCTGACTGCAAGAGAAAACGCTGATAATGCTAGGCTATCGATCTGATGACCCGACGACTGCTCGCTACAGGACAGAAGCCCGTCGCTGTAGGGACTTTCTTTTCCCTCGGCCATTCCACGTAGGTACTCGATAATATCACTTGTATCCTACCATTCTTTTATCTCTAACAACGACAGCATCGTCGTCATCACCTCCATCGTCGTCGCAGCCACTGCAGCCGCCGTCTCGCAGCGCTTCGACTCGTTCAGCACTGTGGGCGGCATCATCGGCAGCTCTGTCAGCGCGGCCTTTCTCATCCTGCTGGGCATCATGAATGCGTACATCCTCTACAAGCTCGTCCAGCAGATGCGCAAGGTTCTGAATCTGCGTGACGGCGAGGAGGCGGAAGCGTGGAAGTTCGAGGGCGGAGGGATCCTCTTTGCGGCGCTGAAGAAGATGTTTAAGTTGATAGATAGGTGTGTCGAGTCAATATTTTCTAAAACTAGAGACAGCTAACTGACTGCGATTCAGACCCTGGAAGATGTACCCCCTAGGAATCCTCTTTGGCCTGGGATTCGACACCTCATCCGAGATTGCTCTCCTGGGCATCTCGTCCATCCAAGCCGCGCGGGGGACGGACTTTTGGGTGATACTGATCTTTCCAATCCTGTTTACTGGTATGTTTCTGACTGTCGATGACGTTATACTCACTATCAGCACTAACAGTCAACAGCCGGCATGTGCCTCCTTGATACCGCCGACGGTGCCCTGATGCTGTCGCTTTATATCCAGCCGGCTACGAACTTTCTGCCGCCGAAGCCAGAGCAAAGGAACTCGTCTTCGCCCTCGCATGCTGATTGCCATGCTGTGACCGCCAGAGAGCAACCAGCTGTTGTACCAGCCGATCCAACTCCGACCTCAACCCCCCGCGACCCGATCGCATTCCTGTACTACTCAATCGTCCTAACAACGCTGACCGTCATCGTCGCCATCGTCATCGGCATCCTGCAACTGCTGACGCTCATCCTCAACGTGGCCGAGCCAACGGGCCCCTTCTGGGACGGCGTCCAGACGGCAGGCGACTACTACGACGTGATCGGGGGAAGCATCTGCGGATGCTTTATCGTCTTTGGGCTGCTGAGTGTGGTGCTGTACAGACCGTGGAGGAGATGGGTTGGGAGAAAGCAAAGATTGGGCAGCAACTGCGGAAGAAAAATGGATGCTGCTGCTGCCGATGATGATAGGGGAACAATCGGTCCAGATGCAGTTGTTGGTGCCGACACGGCAGACAGCAGTGAATCGCATCCAGCAGCATCATCGTCAATGTCTGTCCCAGTCCCTGGCAAAGACAAGCATAAAGAGAAGAGCGGATCGACAGAAATTGCAATCCGCCAGACGAATAATTCATAGACCAGTCTATTTACAAATATATGTCAGTAACTCCACACATCGACTCGACTCTGATATCGAGACTAGAAACATGAGGTAATAGAACTGGACTATAAAGTTACCATCGATCGAGTACGTAGAGAGGTATCTACCTAGTCGTACCTACATAATTAGACTAGATACGTACTGTACAGTACATATGTACTTCCTCTCCAATACAACAAGAGAGTCCAGTATTACGTGATTGATAGCTTAGACTACCTAGGTTCTAATCACGTTTTTCTATCTGATAAATAGTAATTAAAACACACCACAATCAATCTAATCTTATCTATCATATCGATTAATTGATCCATCCATCCATCCATCTATCGATCGATCCATCGATCAATGAATGGCACACTGACTTGGGGTGATAATAATAATAACTCATTTTGATCGAATCCATCAGGCGGGACTGGCTGGCTGGCCACCTAGGTAGCCAGATCAAATAAATAATAAATAAATGCTACATACAGTACATAAGAAACAGCACAGAACACAGTTAGTTAGAGTTAGTCAAAGAACTGATTAATCGTCTGTACTTCTTTTCTTTTTTGTTTTTTTTTTTTAAAAAAAAGGAAGTTTGCTATGACACTAGTGAAAGAGAGGGAACGAAAGAATGTACGTATGTACAGTACAGTATAGTACATAGATATACACATTCTGTTAGTTATATGAATTCCTCTGTAATCATGTTCCTCCCTCTCATATCATGCAGTGAAGACACTGCTTTTTTTTCCTTTTTGGGAAACTCCTGATGTTTCCTCTCGTGCATGATCGATTGCTTGTTCAATAATGCCATGCATTAGGACCAGATATATGTATCTGTTCCTGAGCGATATCTCTATCTCTCGCGTCTTCGAACGAGTCTGCTCGATATTTTCAGGGGATCTCGCTTCGAAACGAGATTTCTCGTGATGACGTGAGATATCACATGTCTGTCTGCCTGATAGAAGGGTCTTGTATTCTGTTAGCGATGAATCTCCAATGAAATGGGATTCGACAGGTAATCAGGATTAAACGTACCATCGCCTCGCTGAGAGCATGCATGCTTATCGTCATGCCGACCTCCTCAGACAGACTGGAGTGCTCTCCTCGACAGGAGATCCCTAGCAGATCGGATATATATCTGCATTTCTAGACTGTCGTCACCGTCATAACTGTGTCACGACCCGTCGAATTCAGCCCGCCACCTGCACAGCCGGCGACGGAACCCACATCGTCACCGTCGGCTTGTTCTGCCAGAAATCCTGCCCGATGAGGATGTTCCATTCGTTCCGGGTGATTGGGGTAACGTCGGACGCTGACAGCGGCGTCTTTGGTCCTCGTTTGGGCGGTGTCGCTGCTCGAGATGGCGGCGGGCCCTGTTGTCGTGGCGATGCAGCCCGTCGGCGCACGCGCGGACCCGGGGATCGTCGCGCATGCTGTTTCGGCTCCGGACGAGGCAAGACGATGCCATCCTGGCCATACTTGGCCTTGTATGCGGCAGCCACCTTGACGAGCAGCTCATCGCTCACACCCAGGTGCTCGTAGACGCGGTGGAAGAAGGCCTGGCTGAACGGCCGGCCCTGGCAGTCGCGGATGGTCTGGTGGAGCAGGTGCACGCACGAGTTGATGTACCTCTCCTCAGAGGGATGCTGCTGGCCCCGGGCGGCGGCGGAGAGCACGCACAGGCGGCGCTTGAAGGTGTAGATGCGGTCGACGTTCAGCAGCGTCAGGCCTTCCTGGCTGAAGAGGATCTCGTTCTGCATGATGGACTGCTGCACCAGGTACTCGTTGGCGCGACGGTTGCGCTGGCTCTGGCTCTGGCTCTGGCCCAGCGCATCGGTCCAGCTCTGGCCCAGCGCGAACTTGCGGACGGCCTTTTCGACGATGCGGTAGAGCATCTTCCACGAGGACGGGTCCAGCTCCGTGATGGGCAGGACGATCAGATCGGCGCCGTCGCCGGTCGGGAAGGGTTTTCCTCGACCGACCAGCAGGGTGACGTGCATGGACTTCTGCTGGAGCTTGGAGGAGATGTACTCGAGGGCCGGGAGGACGGACGGCGTCAGGGCGTCCGAGTCGAAGTTGAAGTCGGGGGACAGCGGCGGCGAGATCATGTCGCCGGTGATGCGGGTTGGGGAGCTAGGGGCGATAGACAGAGGAAGACGCAAGACCATGATGATCGTATAGAAATATTATCAATTAATCAGTGTATGCTGACGAAGAAAGTCAACCATCCTGGAGGAGCATGACGAGGTTTAAAAACCCGTGGAAGTACGATAAGCAAGAAGACAAAAATAACCATGGCTCGATAGCTCGCTGAACCCCTCACTTAGCCGCCTGCCCAGCGGCAGCTAAGTTCTAACGATATGTAGCTAACGACATTAGCTCGTTTCTAATGATAGCATCGCGCGATTCCCCGCACGATCTGCTCTAAAAATAAACAGAATTAATTTAATTCTCGCCTAGCCGCCCGCTTAATTTCCCGGCAGCCAACCACATCTCGCAGCGCGGGCTCTTATGCAGGCCACGGCACAGGCACCTGCAGCAGTGCAGCCAGAAAGGGCAAAAAATGCATCCATTTCTTGCGCTGGACGATGCTAATTAAGGATATTTTTGCTTGGTTTTTCCTGTTAAGGCATCTCGTAGTTATAGGTAGTAATATACTTTGGATATGTCCTTAATTTAACAACAAATACCTCCTGCGTACGGAGTAGCGGTGATAAGGTGATATCACATGACGAGGCAGTCTAAGGATTTGGTTGGTGTACAGTACAGTACATGCGGGTCACGTTACTGGCAAGCAAGCTGGGATAAATTAATAGAGATAGCAATTTAATAATGATAATAAAAGTTGACTACTCTGGAAGTCTACAGGGTAATTTAGTATCATTCCAGTAGTGCTGATATCCAGCACCACTAGAGTCTACGATTCATCCGCTATGTGTGCTCTTCATATTGGATAGATACATACGGTTCTGTTAACACTATGTCGAGAAGAAATTCGATATTGAGAGAATAACTGCCAATCGTTCATGCCACTGTATTATCATCAAGCACAGAAAAGAGGGGTAAGGCACCTAGGTAAGAGTGCGCGGCTATGCGGTCAATCAGATCAAGGCGTACAGCGCACATATACAGTAGTTGGCAAGAACGAGTCAACTATCCCAGCCAATTGACGCCCTCCCTCACCCGCGCTCTCACCAACAGCTCCTTCGGGTTGCAGTTGAACCGCTCGATCGTCTCCAGCTCGCTGCCCGGCTCGGCCAGCTCCCACTCGAACCCCAGCACCAGCGCCGCGATCACGATGCTGAGCTCCATGTACACCAGGTTGCGCCCAATGCACGCTCGTCCGCCCAAGCTGAACGGCAGCACGTAGTCCTTCAGGTTCTGCCGTTCCTGCGCGTCCGTCGTCCATCCGTCCCGCAGCTCGTCGTCGTCGTCCAGCCATCGCTCCGGAACGAATCGCAGTGCGTCCTGGAACAGACTTTCGTTGCGGTGCACTGCGTACAAGGGCACGCTGACCGTCGTATCGGCCGGTATGAAATGCCCGGCGATCGTCGCCCCGGGACTGACCGTGCGGCGAGGAAGCCCAAAGGCAACCGGTGGCTTGCACCGGAAGCTCTCGTCCAGACACGCCCGCAGATAGGGGATATGCTGCAGCTGCGAATAGGACACCAAGGGCTTCGACTTGTCGTCGAGAGAGATGCTCTTCATCAAGACCTTGTATAGCTTGGTTTGCTTGTCCGGATTGGACGCCAGTTGGTAGATACAGTTGGTCAGGGACGTCTGCGTCGTATCGTTGCCCGCATCCAGCATGGTGGTGGACTCTGCTACCAGCTCGTGCAACGGCATCGGCGTCGGCCACTTTGCCGAGGGCTGCGCCGGTAGATTGGAGAACAAGTCCGCCTCTTTGGGAGGATTTTCCAGGCGCCGAACGACGTGGTAACGTGCCATGCCCCCGAAATTCTGTGCTGCCTGCCTGCCATGCGTGTAAGAAAGAAGGATCTTGGCCAGTTTGTTCCACGCCTCGGGTAGATGCGCAAGTAAGACGTTGAATGCCGCCCCGGAATGGAAACTGTCCATGGCGTGCACTTGCTTGATCTGCCCCGAACTGGTCATCGACGGACACAGGTCGTTCCCTTTGTCGAGAAACCCGTACGTGTTGGACCAGAACATCGCCGTGATGGCGTCATAGGAGAACATATTCAGCCATGGTCGTAGATCAAAGACTCCATTGACAGTCGGGTAGAGGTCCGTCTCTGCAACGAGTTTCCCCTCTGACTTGATTTGGAGGTCGCGACAAAGCTTTTTGACCGTCTCAAGGATCCGCGGTTCCATAGCCGTTATCTCTCGCGCGGAGAAGACGTGCGCAAGAGCCTTTCGCTTCCGAGTATGCTCTGCCTTGTCCGTCGTTTGGGCCATGGACAGATTGCCGGCTGCGATATGAGAGTAGAATTCATCCTTGAGGATTGGAGATCCGTGACCGTAAATGTCCTTGTACGCGGTAGGGTCTGTAAACGAGATGTGGTTTGGGGAGAAGCGCACCACAGGGTCCAGTCTGCGGTGGGCTGCGTCAACCGCCTTGTATCGTCGACCGAGCCAGCTGTGGTACATCAGCCATAATGGCGTGAACCCTGCGACAGACGGCGCTGGGAACCGTCGCAGGTTCTTCTTGTCGACAACATAACGGCCAACCGTATAGCCTACAACGGCGACGAAGCCGAGGAAAATGACAAATGCTGACATCGTTAGCGAGTGCCGATATGTATAAGAGACTGAACATACCTAGTGACAGCATGTTGCTAATCGTGTCTCCCAAAGTTCACAGGCAAACCTGTCTCAGAAACAGCTTCATGGCAGCCTTCTTAAAGACTCGAAGAAACGCATCCAAGAAGAACCAGGAGCCATATGACGTGCTCGCCGATCCAGTTCTGAATTCCATCATATTCTATCCAGGGCATGGGTTAGGTCTTATTGCTTCTCCTCAACACGAAATTCCTTTTCATGGAGACTTTCGGCGAGGATATGTTTGCATGATGCAGGGTTGGAACCTTTCGCCGACATGCACGCCATGTCATGACAACAAGACCAGGGAAGTATTGTTCGCCGGAACTTACTGGATTTGGTAATTCAGCACAACCTTCAAGTCACTGCAGCAGTCATGGATCGGACAAATCTGCTCGAGCCTCTCGTAGCATGTCTTATTCGGCCATTTGGTCTTGTCCATGAAATCCTTGAGGAATTTGGCCAGGCGCCTCTGCTCTTCTTTCCCGGTAAAGAATTGGCCGCACCACGAAATGAGATGCGTCCCGTTGATGTTGCAGCCGAAGTTATCGCTAGAAAAGCACACAGCGCACGCAAGCCTGGCTGGGTTGATGATCTCCGCCTGTGCAGCGCAGTAGTCAGTAGACAGATTTGCGCGCGACAACTCCGCTGACGTACTTCAAGATGCTGATTCAAGGTAAGGACACTGGAGCCCTCTCTCTGTTTCGACGCGTAAACAGCGAGCATCACCTTCGCCGTATAATATTGCTGCCACGCGATCTCTAACAAGGGCGAATCAGCCACACATATACACTGAGAACACGAGAATAAAGACTGCGCACCATGCCAAGGACTCAAAAATTTGATTACCGGAAAAGGCTCGTAATCCTTGCAGCTAAAACACCATGGCTGGTACGTATCCGGCAGTTGAGCCTTCCACTCTTCGAGGCTTGTCTGGATTTCCGCCCTCATGGACTCCTTGACGCTTTCATCAAAGTCGCCCCAGCAGGCATTGCACAGTCTAGCGATGAGGTACGATATTTTGTTCGCCCAGACCCCCTCCGGTGCCGAGGCCGCAGCCTTCTCGTCATCGACAATGCCTAGATCGAACTGGCAACCGTGCTCGTTGAGGAAGCACACGCGGATACTCTCACGGAGATAGATCCAGAATGCCACGCCACGGACATCGATGTGGAAAGGCGACCACTTCTCCCCCGTGGTCGCGAAAAGGCAATACGCACCGTGGAGGTGATGCTGCGCGTCGTCTGCCAGTTCGGAGAATTGCTCCGACATGCGCAGGATCACCGTTGTCGCGAGAAGGGCGCTGTCCGTGGCCGGAGCGAAATGGGGAGAGAGCAGCGGAATCAACAGCTCGATTGCCTTGTTCTAAAATTGCTCCTGCACATATTCATCCACCTCCCCTTTGAGGAACAGGACGTGCGACGCGTACGCTAGACAGGCGTAATAGAGAACAGGCTCCGTCAAGGCAAGCCGTGGGACCGTCTGCCCAAAGTGCCGTTGAGACGAAACTATGTCAAGCTGTGCACAATTCTCTTAGTGTCTTAGCCCCTAGATTCTCATTCACGCAACCTCACCCAAGGTCCAGCATGATTGATATAAAACTCAAAGACAAAGCGCTCTACATCGTTGGTGACCATCCGCTGAGAGCTAGGATGGCGTCGATGGCCAAAGGCGAAACTAGGAGAGGTCACACTCAGAGCACTCCGGTCGAGACTGGGCGACCTGACGGTGTAGCCATTCTCGAAATGGTCGAAGCTGCCTGGGATGGTGGTGCGCGACGAGATGGAGTTGGCGCCCGGTAACGATTCCGGAGTGACGGCTGAAGGACTCCTGTTCCGTGCAGAGAGCTGCGCCCATGAAGCTGTCACAGAAGGCTCAATTGAGTCGACGATACTCGATTCCAAAGCCTTGGATGCGGATGATCCTGCAGGCTCCACATGAACCAGTCCAGGTAACTGGGACGGCGGCGACGAATCACAGACGTGAGGCGACAAAGCATTTACCGTCTCTTTAGGCCTGTGACCAGCTTGGACGTTCGTGGCACGAGCCTTGGCCGAATATGAGCTGTGCCGGATCCTGATCCCCCGGAAGACACAGTCCAGGGGCGGTCTTGCTTTGCGGCAGTTGGAGCAGGCTGGAATGGCCCGATCACCTGCAGAGCGCCGTTGGCATCGTCCGGCAGGGTTCCTTGGAGCCAGGGGTCCATCTTACAGCGGAGATGACGCTCGCGGCAATGAATGCTGTTCCTCGATTAGTCGCAACGTGACGTGCACAGTGGGACTTGATGATGCGGTGCTCACCATCCAGGCTGCCTCATAGCTGGCATTCTGCGCAGAGGAGAGAGATAGCTATGTCCACATGATCCGATTGCTGTTTGAAGTAATTATCGCCGGAGAGAAACCAGCAACCATGGCTGTTGGCGCTGGCACTTTTATACCGGCTTGCCCCGCAGAGATCGGCTGCAAGGGCCGCCAGCTAGACTCTTCTTTTTGCGGGGCCCCGGATTCCAAGAAAAAGAAACGGGCCAGTGGACTGAGGACGCCGTGCCAGTGGAATTCCAAAGATGACAGGATCCAGCAAGTGGCAGCGCTATTCCTGTTGTCGCAATTTTCGGCGGCGCTACGCTGGAGACTGAGGTCGGCGAGTTCTCCGGCGATGCGCGTAGCTTGAAAGCTACTCATCTCCCGTGCCAACAAAGTCAATGATCAGTGATCAATTTCAGTTTGCGGAGTCATCGTCAAAGCTTTCGGTTTCGCTTTATAAAACAAATACCCTGCCACTCTCAACAATGGATCACGACAACATTGTTAGTTCGCTTTCAGCTTTTCTGCATTTGCGACTTGCTATCTACGAAGATGGCGACTTCTGATGACAGCAACCCAAGCTCGAACCAGAGTGAAAAGACCCAGGCCAGCTGCAGGATCCTCAAAATGAAGGCATTGAATTCGAAAACATCCCCCGGAAGCGCTATTTCTTTGGCCTTCAAGGAAAGAGCCTCAGACGGAACATTTCCATCGCTGGTTCCATTGGCTTTCTCTTGTTTGGCTATGACCAGGGTGTCTTGAGTGTTCGTTCACTGTGTGATGCTGCAGGATGAGCGCTTGCTGAAATGTTCATATTCAGGGCCTGAACGCTGCGCAGGAATTCTTACAGCAGTTCAACTATCCGTCCTCCGGCCTCTTGGGGACAATCAACGCGATATACGAGTTAGGATTCCCATCAATCAGCTGTGAAAGTCCGTTGACATAGGATGATGCAGAATAGGATGTTTCTGCGGAGCAGTCACTGTGTTCTTCGTGGGGGAGATGCTGGGGCGCAAGAAGTGCATGTAGGTCGGAGCTACCCTCATGTTCATCGGGGCAGCACTGCAGGCATCTTCTTTCGGCGTGCCGCAGATGATCGTTGGTCGCATTGTCTGGTAAGGCCGCTAGCAGCTTGTTTTGCGCATAGTCTCGAGACTGAAATGAAGTGCCCAGTGGCTGGGGAAATGGCTTCAACACCGCCACCACGCCTCTATGGGTATCTGAACTCATTCCGGCGAGAAGTAGAGGGCGCCACGTCGCCATCCAAGGCAATCTGATCGCCCTGGGTATCATCATCGCCTACTACTTCAACATCGGCCTCTCTTACACAACCGGCGCCGTGCAGTGGAGGACGCCGATTGCTGCTCAGGGCGTGTTCATCCTGGCCCAAGTAGCATGGGTTTATTTGCTTCCGGAGTCTCCTCGATGGTTGACAAAACGTGCGTGTGTACGTCCATTTCCTGTCCATTTGGACTGCCATTAATCGACTCACAGATAAGAGACACGGCGAGGCGATAGATGTGATTGCCCAACTACACGGGAAAGAATTCGGCCATCGCCATCCCGCAGTTCTCAAACAGAAGAAAGACATCGACGAAGTTCTGATGCTGGAGGAGGCCGATGGACCTTGGCGGATCCAAGAGGTCTTCAAGAATGGTCCTCTCAAAATCCGGCGCAGATTCCTCCTTGTCATTGGCAGGTCTTCAGTGTACTCTGTTGTGCTTGCTGTCGCTAATGATCGTAAACAGCCTTGCAAGCTATGCAGCAGTTGAGCGGTATCAATGTTCTCGTAAGAAAGCCTTCCTCCCTTGACCCGATATCAAAATATGTTCTGACGGAGATGGCCAGGTCTACTATGCACCTCACACCTTGACCACAGATATCGGATTTTCATACGAGACTGCCCTGCAATTCGGTGCCGGTCTTGGTGACACCTACTGGCTGTTTTCGTTCATCCCAGTCTTCTTCCTGGACGATATGGGTCGTCGCAAGCCTCTCATCTGGAGGGCTGTCGTCTGCGCCTTTTGCTTTCTTATCGTAAGATCAATTGTCTTATATTCACCAGCTTCCGCTGATCATTATTTTTCCAGGCTGGTCTCCTACAACAAGACGTTACCGCCATTCGTGCGAAAGCGTCACTGGCATTCTTCTTCCTGTACGAAGCTGTCTTCACCATGGGCTGGCTTGCCATCCCCTGGCTGTACCCAGCCGAGTTCATGCCCCTGCGGCATCGAACGCATTCCGCCGCGCTGGCAACGGCCAGCGACTGGATTTTCAATTTCCTGATTGTGCAGATTACGCCGGTCTCCATCGCCAACATCCGCTGGAAGACGTGCATGATTTTCTTCGTGCTCAACCTGTTCTTCGCGGCGGTCATCTGGCTTTTCTACCCAGAGATCTCGGGCCGGACGCTCGAGGAGATGGATATGATGTATCTAGGGGACAATGATCGGCTGATTGTCGTTGACCGACGGGGGAGGTTGTTGCCGGGGTTCCGGAGCAGAATGAATCGTAATGAGCATGACCCGGAGATGACCACTGTCGCTGTCGATGCTTCGTCTGGGGCAGATGAGAAGATCTCTGCTGAGCACAAGGAGTGAGCGATACTTTGGCAGATGGTAACGATGGACTAAGGACTATGGCATATCTGTATACTATTGCTGCGAGAAACGTCATACCACTGTCTCCGGCTGCAAGGGACAAGGATATAATAAATGAACGCACTGTAGTGAAGTGTATATTATCACGTTATTGCCAGCAGAGTTCGGACAATATATTATAAATCTCCCTCCCTATCATAACAGAATTTGCAGTCACTTCCGCAGTAATCCACTGAGCTTTTCCCTAACAAATGACCAGAAAAGTCTTGTGTATAGACATTATGTAATTAACCAATTGAAATATGTGGTAGTAAATGCAGGTTATATGTAGCAATGCTAAGTAGACTCTTTTGGCAAGAAATGGGGGGAAAAGTGCCCCTATCTATACATGGTGACATGACATATCAGAATAACCACCCCACAAAACCAGCAATCATATAGCTTACCATTCAATAAGCAACATCTTTGACACTTTTTCCTATTACTTCTCATCTATGATGATGGTGAACATGGGTACGACTACTTCGCTCCCCTCTCGAAGAAGAGGCCTCTCTGCCACGCCTCCTTGAGATAAGCGCCATCTTCATCTCGAGCAACTCCTTTGTCAGCCGCCGGTTCTGACTCTGAAGCACGTCGATCTTGCGGTTTTCGCACTGCAGTGCCTCGACGCGCGACTGCAGCTCCGCGACGTCGACTTCCAGCCCACGCTGTGCGATGCGGCTGCGCTCAAGCACGCGCCGTAGCACGGCGAGGCTGATCTCGCCGTAGTCATGTAGCAACTGGCCCACATTGTCGTCATCATCATTGCGGTCATTATCATTATCGTCATTATAATTGTGGTTGTTAAAAAGGAGCTCGTCCGCATGCCGGACCAGCGGCGCAATGACCGCCTCCTGCAGCTCGGCGTAGTTGCCCGTCTCGCCGTCAAAGATCTCCCTGACGGCAGACAGAAAGCGCGGCGAGGACCAGTGGTGGGCGGCCCATTTGGTGAAGCGGATCCGGGCGAGCTCTTTGAGGGGGAGGACAAGGTATTTGTCTGCGATGGCGTAAACGCGGAGGGAGTTGGGGACCGTGGCATTGCCGTATTCAGAGTCAGGGCTGTAACTGTAGCCAGCGCTATAACCAAAATGCTTTTTCCGGGATGACAGATTGCTCGATGATCGCTCTTGTGCCGCCTCTCCAGATTCACACTGTTCGATACCGTCGCCTGTCTTTGTGGCGGGTCTTATTCCACCTGCTGTTGGATTCCACCGATAATACTCCCAATCCTCGTCGTCATCGTACCGATGTGTGTAAAAATACTTGATCATCTGCTCAACAATCTCGGGATCGTCGTCATTCAGCGTGATTGTATTTGTGGACGCTTCCTGAATTCATCCATCCATCAGTAAAGCCCCAGCATACACATACACGTCCATATATTTATAATGCTCCCCTTCATTCCAGGAAGCAAGCAGACATACCACGAACTCCCCCCGACAAGCAGCCTCAAAGATCTTGGACTGAGGACACACGATGGCGCGATGGACACGAAACTCGCGCGGCGTCGATGATCCTTTTTTTATGACTCTGATCGTAAAGTCGGAATATTTCCCCGACTCGAGAAGGTCCCAGACCAAGGAGCGGAAGAAGTAAAGTCCCCCATGTGCGACGGCGAGGCGGTGGCCGCGATCATCGCCGCCGTTTCCACCCTCTGGTGCTGAACTCGTTCCTGACCTTGTTGGTGATGCTGATGATGATGACGACGTACTGTTATCGTTGTTGTTCATGGAGGATTGTCTTTTGTTGTTGCCGATGTCTCCTTGATCGTCCAAGAAGTAGTGTTGAATCAGATTTGAGATTTTGTCGCCTGCTGATGGTGAGAATAAGGGTGGTGGTGATGATTTCAATAGTGTATGCATAGGTAGAATAGACTCATAGACAGACAGCCGGGGTCAAGGGGCCCGAAAAGGAAATTCGAATATCAACCACCCATGACATGTGGAGTAAAGTATGTCATTGAAGGAAATGCTGTCCTGGTGCACGCGACAGCAAGACAGAGCCTGCCGTTTGCTGAAAAAAAGAACAATGGTACCTAATCGTACGGTATTCATCGGTATGAAGAACCGTACTGGGCAAGGTCCCTAAGTTCTGGTTGGTTGACGTTGGTACTAAACAGCAGTCTGCAGGTATTGCAATACACCGTCAAGGTATGATTCACAGTCATCGACGTCAGCAAGGCAGGCAGACAGGCAGTTAAGCGGATGGCAGATCCGGACTTGGTGGGACAATGTCCATGTCCGCGCCGGAAACGGCAGTCGCACGTGCCCGAATTGGAAAACGACCTAGTTGCCTATTCGGGCAGGACCACCGTCAATCCATATCAATCAACCAAATCTTTCTAATAATTTCAGTGGAGATTACAATAAGGCCTAGATTGATAAATAGAATTTATTATTGGATCGACGTAGCTAAATTGTAAGGGTAATAAATGCGACAGAATGTGGTAATGTGGTTGGTATCCGATCGAAGCAAATTGAACAGCCGTCATCAAGCCATAAGATAATCTCGATTTTTCCCAACTTTCAACGCACTGTCGTCAGATTTCGCATGAAAAGAAAGGAAAAGAAAAATAAATCAAAAGCAAAGTATATGTACATGATTAATGGTCCGAGATTCGCATGCGTACCGCATTAATTATTAACAAGAGAGAGACTTCAACGAATTAATCAGGTATCATGTCGTAATGAGCAGACATAACGCCATAAGGACTGCCAGAAATAAGCAATAAGGAAGAATTCTCCGTGCGCCAAACCAGATCATGTACATACATACACCACATGCAGTCGTCAAAGCGAAAGACTACTTTCGCCGTCGCATTTCCCAGTCATACTCTTCGTCCAAATCATCCTCATCCTGGGTGGCTTCCTCGCGGTCTTGGTCTCCCAGAGGCTGTTGATCCGACCGGAAGCGCGTGCGATCCAAAATATCTGACGCAGCCTCCGATGCGGCGTCCGATGTCTCCGGATATTGAAGATCCAAATCCCAGTCGATGTCATTCGCTCTTTCGGCGAGAAGAAAGTGCCCAAAAACCAGAATTGAATTAAAGATTTCCTTGCCCGTCGGGACGATGTTCTCCGGTGGTAGCAGAAATCCGTACGTCCCCTTGTCGCGCAGTTTGATCTGGTAGGCGTACTTGGCGTGCAGTTGGTGATAAAACCAATCCAGCGCGCTTCCTCCACTACTCTCCACCTTGGGCAGGATTCGCTTCTTCCCGCTCCGCTGGTCCGACACCACAATCCCTTCACAGGCAGAGGCCACATTGTATTTCTCGCGATCGGTCATCCGGATCGCCTTGGACAGTCCCAGCGCCAGCTCTTCCAGGTTTTCGAGGGTCGGCGGCACCGACGCACACGAGTACGAGTAGGGGTACAAGACCTGTTGGGAATAAGAGTGAAGATCGAGAAAGCCGATAATGTCGACGTTATTGTTCAGCTTTTCGTTGAGCGCCCACTCTGCAATTGTCCTCGTCTCCACTCCGTCGAATGCCTGGTCGCCCGCGTAGCTCTCTGAGCACGGGTTGGCACGAGTCCCCTCGCCATCCCACGCGTAGCCCCACGAGCGATCGAGATCGATTCCCGGACAGAAATGGAGGCCCGTCTGCTGTCGATTCTTCCGCCACAGACGATCCACCTCCCACGAATAGACATACCCGTCCGGGTTGATTGTAGGGACCAGCACCCAGTCGAAATCTTCCAAAAGCCGGGTGATGGCCGCCGACTTGCCGTACCCGGTGATCAGCCTGTATGCAATGTAGCAGACCGTCGAGGTACTGATCCATTCGCGCGCGTGGGCGCCTCCAATGATCAGCACCGTCTTCCGTGGCTCCAGCGGAGGCTCGGGGCTGGGTGGTCGAACCCCCAGCCGGAAGGCGGGGATATCACGACCTTCGTAAGTCATGCCGACATTGATCATCTGCACGTGGGATGCAAACATCGACGCCATCAGCCGCATCCACGGGATGATGACGGACAATGGCTGGTAGTCATCGAAAAAGAGATCCGCGACATTGGTCCTTTGGCGCACTGAAGGGCTGAACAGAGGCCCGTGGTCCAGATCGGTGGAGCGACGTGACGGGTAGGAGGCGTAGATCAATTCCGAAAGGTCCTCAATCAGGAGCGTGTGAGCGTTCTGGAGAGACTCCGGCAAGAGGCCCAGCAGTGAAGGAATCTACACTGCAATTAGCCTTGCATCCCATTGCACAGGGAACGAGATGACTCACCACTTCCTTCGCCAGGCGAATGTCCACGAATGTATCTGTCGAGTCCCATACATCCAGGAAGAGCACGTTCACAGCATCTGCCAGGGCTTTGACTTCGTCGGGCTCCCGCAGCTCGAACCGCAGGACGACGTCGCTACCATACCGCGTTAGGGCCTTCGCGGGCGGGGGACGGCGAAGCCCATCCTTCACGGGACAGTAGCGGTCTGTTTTTTTGCTCGAGATGCCCCAGATCTTCTCAATGATCGAATCTCTCAGTCGAACCCAAGGCCGTCGTGAATCCTGCGTCGGGGCGAGGAACTGCACCGGCTCTACCGGCGGCGGCGGAGTGATGCTGGAGCCGGCGGGCACGGCAGGCACCCGACCGGCCAGCAGCAAGATGCACCAGAGGACGAGCACGCCGTGCAGGGCATACATCTCGGCAGGAAATCGCAAGCACGACGCTACTGTGCCTGCATTGCACCGCCAAAACTCACAATAGGGGGGAAGGAAGCAGAAGGGCAGAAAGGCGGTGCAGCTGGGTGATGACGCTGCGATCGGGTGCCAACAGCTGGCGTGGACGCACCGCGCCAGTGGGCAGACCCGCCCGAGGCTGGTGAGGGGCCAGCTGCAGTCAGCAGTCGCCCCGTCTAGACTCGAGCAATGGATGGAAGCGTCAGGGATGCGATAGATTTATTGCAGTTCATTTCATTTCATTTCATTCCATGCGTCGACCCCAAGGCTCGTCCTGCATAAGCTTATTGCTTGATACGCGTCGGCTGTGGCGGTGTTGCGGCCAGGCTGGGAAATGCACGAACAGATCTGTTTCCCTTAATAATACTAATACTGACGAGGATGGATTCTGCCATCCATCCGTACTGCTAGATCGTTGTGATAGTGATTGTTTCCGTGTGGGTTATGCTGAGAGGGTATTCTCGCACTGCGGCCATGGTTCCAGGACAGAATGAGGTCTATCAAACAAGCAATTGAGTATTCCGTACGGAGTAAATAATGCTCATTAGAATCACTCCTATTACTATTATTATCCTTCTTTCCTTCCCCAGTTGCGGGCCCTCTGCCTGGGCAATTAATTCAATGACGGCGCTTGGGGCGATGCACGTGAGGGACCCCTGTCAGGCCCACTGCTTGGCAACTCTCGAACCCCCCAGCAGCCATCAACTGCCCGACTCTGCTGCTTCTCGCGCCTGCTTCCTCCAATTCTGACCTTCAAACGACTCTTCTCGCTCGATCCAGTCCTTTACCAACCTCCTCGAACCTGTCGACCGTATCGACTGCCGTGTTGGTCCCCGAACTCACGGCACCGTTGCTGGTAAGTCCCTCCGTCTTCGAATGACCTAATCGGTGACTGCTCCACGATGTCAGCCCGGCTCGCATCTCCCCCATTCTCCCACCACCCTGCCCTGCGTCGTCTGCTCCTCCTGCGAGGCTCCCAAAGTTCCCTTGACGCGGGAGCATGCCGTACTGACAGTCTCGGTCTTCTCAGGCACCCACCGTCGTCATCCCGCCTCCCTCCCTCGCTCTCCATTTTAGGGGACAACGCGCCCGCACGCCCTCAGCCCTACGACGGCCCCCAGCCTCGACGTACCCGCAATGTCTCCCCATTGAACCCCATTCCTCTGCGCAGATCTCGTAGACGAGTGTGTGTTCTGCCTCCATCCTGCGTGCCTGACGAACGTGGATGTGTGGCATCTTCGGCTTCTGGAAAGCATGAGAAGATAACCGGCCAGCCCCTCGACCCCGACCGACTCGTCTCGACATTTCCTGCCTGTCTTAGCAATGCATTGGAAGGGTCTCCGGCTCACTGCGACGGATGGCAGTAATGGCTCAAAAAGATACAGCGCCATCTTCCCCTCCTCCACTTCCCGTCACAGTGAACATGTGCCTCGCCCCTCCTCCCCGTCGGCGACCCAGCTAGCTCGTCGACAATCCGATTCTGGCCCTTCTTCTCGCATTGATGAAGCAGAGTCCGACGCGGTGCAGCCTACGATTGCCGAGCGCCTCGATGAACAGACTGAAAACGCAACCGCGACACCCCCTGAGACGCCAACCGAGCGCCGTCAATCATTACGGAGAAATCGATTCAGCATGCTGCGCTTCCGCCATGCCTCAGATCCCCAACTGTCGTCCTCCTACGCTCAGGCAGATCCAGATGCCCCGCCTGTGCCTCCTCTTCCTCCACGTAAGTTCTACCTACCAGTTGCCTTACCGGGTTTTCCCCCCTTGCGCGGTGTGACGCCCTTGCTGACGGTCTTTTCCAGCCCCAACGATCATCACCACTGCACCGACAAATCCTGATCTAGAAAAGTCTGCCCCGCGAAAGAACAAGCTGAAGATTCCGTTGTCGAGGAAGCCCTCGCAGGAGGCATTGGCCGAAAGTCGGAACAGCGCTGGTAGTGGGAAGACCGACTTCTCCATGCAAAGCTCAGGCAGTTCTCAAGCCGTGGGTCCCAATCTAGGGACATCCCGCACCAGCCATGAGGAGCCAGGAAGACTGTCGACGTCGTCAATACGGAGTGGAGGGACCCTTCATGCGTCCGAACGTGATGCGAGATTCTCAGAGTCATCCCGGTCGGAGCGAAGCTTTGGGGACCGCGGGCCCGACCGCGGGCTATTCCAAACCACGTCCAAGACTGAGAGCTCGCACTCTCAGAAGAAGTTCCGTATGCCACGTTTAATGAAGAGCCGTGGGCCGCTGTTCCCCTTACCGGCGAAGCCTCCTCCCCAGGGAACTTCCAATTCTTTGTCTGGTGACACCACCAGAAGAAGCTCCATGGATCCCAACAATCCTAACCCCGATCATCTCTCCCCCCTTCCTTCTCCCACCCATTCTTCCGCTAAGCTGTCATCCCCCAAGGCGGGCCATACCGCGCCGCCCCTCTCCCGCAAAGACTCCATCACCTCTGCTCGTTCTGTGAATTCGTCTTCTTCCGCTAAGGGTCGCCATGGTCCGCGACGTCGAGGCCGATTGTCTACCCTGAACTCGCTCGCAGACATTCGTCGTGATGATCACCAGTCTTCGCCGAACCTGGCGTCTTCGGGCCGAACATCGACCTCCACGAGCGGGCGCAAGAGCTTCGGGGACATCTTTAATTTGTCCCACAGACTCAGACAGGGTTCGGAACCGCCTGTGCCCCGGGATGGCTATCCCGCCAGTGGGGGACCTGGCACGCCTGCGTCTGAGTCGAAAAACGGCTCGTACCCTGTTTCCCGTGATGTTTCCTCCTATCCCGAACGCGAAGAAGGAGACACCCCTGCAACCTATCTGTCTCGACTGCAAGAGACGGTACCTAAAGGAGCCATAGCTGCCATCTTATCCAAGTCGGACGATGAATTTTACAAGGTCGCCCTGCGGAAATACATGAGAACCTTTTCTTTCTTTGGCGAACCCATCGACATGGCTATTCGAAAGCTGCTGCTGGAGGTGGAGCTGCCCAAAGAAACCCAGCAGATTGACAGGGTGCTGCAGAGCTTTTCGGACCGGTATCATGAATGCAACCCTGGCATTTTTGCTTCCACAGGTACCTCCACCCGTGCAGAGAAAGAAAGGATCGTTGTTCGAGTGCTAACATGACGTTTTTTTTACAGACCAGGCATATTTCATCGCATTTTCGATCCTGATCTTGCACACCGATGTCTTCAATAAAAATAACAAACGAAAGATGCAGAAACAGGACTATGTCCGGAATTCTCGAGTCGATGGCATCTCGGAGGATATTCTCGAATGCTTTTATGAGAATATCTCGTACACTCCTTTTATCCATGTTGAAGATGAGCTCAATCTCAGTGGACGGCAATTTTCGAAGCCACGGAACGCGTTATTGAAGGCGGCCAGTTCGGATCATTTGTCACGAGCCTCCAAAGAGCCCGTGGATCCCTACGCTGTGATCCTCGATGGGAAGCTCGACACTCTGCGACCCACGCTCAAGGACGTGATGGACCTGGAGGATACCTATAGCTTCGCGGGAGCGGGAGAGCTCCAAGACATTGAAGCGCTGCATCGAGCATTTTCCAAGTCGGCGATCTTACAAATCGTGTCGGCTCGGTCCCGGCCGGATGCCTTCATGACGCAAACCAGTATCGACAATCCAGCAGAGTCCCACCCGGGCCTGGTAGATATCAAAGTGGCCAAGGTCGGCTTACTCTGGCGAAAAGATCCAAAGAAGAAGAGAACACGATCGCCATGGCAAGAATGGGGTGCTCTCCTAACCTCTTCACAACTCTATTTCTTCCGAGACCTCAACTGGACCAAGTCCTTGATGGCGCAGTATGAGTCCCAGCAGAAACGAAAGTCTCGGAGTCCGGTGGTGTTCACGCCGCCCATTGTTGAATTCAAGCCGGACGCGATCATGTCGACCTCTGATGCCGTCGCCCTGATAGATTCGAGCTACAAGCGCCACAAGCATGCCTTCCTTCTGGTTCGTCACAATGGCCTAGAGGAGATTTTCCTCGCCAATAGCGAAGCGGATATGCATGATTGGCTGGCAAAGCTCAATTATGCAGCAACATTCAGAACCACCGGGGTTCCCATGAAGGGAAGCATCGGGACCAGATACGAGGGCCAACGGCGTTCAGTATCTCGTGTCGATTCCACCGCGTCGGACCGTTCCTCGCATCATGGGGACGCAAGTACGGCTTCCGGGGAGTATGATCCTCGTCTGGCCGAGGAAATGTCCGCCGCCCGTAGGCAGCTGATGGAGCAGAGAATCGCCGAGGCCAATGACAAGCTGTCAAACTGCCAAAAACAGCTCGACGACCTCCTGAGGAACGCACGACATCTGCAGGTTCTGACCCCCGTCAGCACTCGGGCCAGAGAACAGGTCATTCTCGCCGCGGGGCGCATGTCAGCCAAGCTAAAATGGGTCCGGCTGGACATCTGGCGGACCAAATGCTACAAGCATGTTCTTTCACTCGACCTGGGACTGGAAGAGAAGCAGGCGGGTGAGTCTCAGAAACGTGCTTCGTATGCCACCACTTCCAAGACCGCTTCCTCTGGGCCAAGTCAGCCTTCTCTGGCGAGCTACACCACTGCCCCTGAAGGAAATGATACTTCTACTGGTGCGCCAACTTCACAGGAAGAACCTAAGAGCCCAGGCAACCAGGCATCCCCGACTTCTTCGTCTCCCGAGGCGCGCAGGGTGAGTGTTTCGACGGGTGCTCTTTCACTCGGCGAGACGATGGAACGGGCACCAAGTAATGCTCGTGCCAAGAAACCGGAGCGCGAGCCATCGGTGCTTAGTTCGAGAAGTAAGGCGGAAGTGAGCAGTATGGGTTCACTGAGTTCGAAACTAGCTTCGAGCTCTGCCAATGTTGATGACGGGGAGGAGCTGGTCCTCCGCGAAGCCGGGCTCTTGGGCGTGGATGGACCGACCAATGTGTCGAAGCATTCTGAGAAAGGTGATGAAGTCGACAAGAACGAGAAACCTGGCGATGATAAGGTGGAGCCTGTCGTGGGAGAACCTCGTGGTCGAAACCGCCGGAGTCTGCAGCGTTCCCTGAGAGACGCTCACCATGGGCTGAATCACCAGCGCAGCAAGAAAGGACAACGGGATTCCGGGTCCAGTGCGGCGACGGATCACCCTGCGGGAGCCGGTGAAGGTGAAGGTTTGTCGAGAAAAGATACCAACTTCACTTTCCACGGGAAGAAAGCTTCGGTGGTTACTTTGGGCTCGGAGTGGCAGAATATGTCGGCTGAAGAGCGGCTTAAAATGCGTAAGCCCACGCCGACGGAGGAACCAAGAGCACCGGAGTCGCATTCGAACGGTGATTCCAACGAGTCCGTCCGGTCGCCGTCTGTGAACAGCGGACGCCCACACTCGATACGCAGTGCAAGCACCGCGACCGCCAGAAGCTCTCGTTTTGTTGACAATCCGCCTGTGGCTGACGAGATACCCGAAGTTCCGCCATTGGATGGAGTGAAAGAGCAAGCCAGAAACGATGGCACTGTGGTACCGTCAGAGTCGAAAAATGCGACAACACCGTCGACATCTGCCAAGGAGGATGGGCGAGGTGATGATAGTCATGGGGCGACCGATGACGCGTCGCCAAAGGAAGATGAGCTTGCTGAGCATGTTGCAACGCAAGAACAAGCGACACACAGTCCTCATGAACAGGCAGTTACTGCGTGATCCGAAGAGTATTCGGTAGCCATTTGTGTTATCTTGCACATCTCGTTGCTGTTCTAACATATCCCTGGAAACTTTATTCTTTTTCTTTTTCTTTTTTCACCTGTTGATACCCTGATAATCTCTTTTTGTTCTTTCCCTCAAATTCTTTTTCTACTCATGGTCTTGCGAGGCTTTTCAGCCATTTCTTTTCTCGCTTGGGACATGTAACGGCACCGGATGAATACGAAAAATCTGTTTTCTTTGCTTTCACGTTGATGGTTGGGATCTGTTGGCGTAATACGTCTTTCCTTACTCTTTTTCCTTGCAAGGTTTTCTAAAGCATTGAGTGGGTGGGCAACTAGTCTCGATTACTTCTCGATTACTATTTCCTTTGTCTCGTGTACTTTGTGTCAAGAGGATTTGGGCCGCATTGGTGGATGGGAATAATTGTCATTGGGTTGTGTCAGTGTATCGTGAAGTGAGCATCGAGCTCGAGAATTCCAATTCATTTGTCAGCTATTTCAGCATAACAATCCCTGTAAGCAGTTGTAGTATGCATGGATCTACCGTAGTTGTATATGCTGGTCGGAGAGCGGGGATCAAATAGCTCCGGCAAAGGCGGAAGGCAGAAAGATGGCAAACATCAGATCGTATCTCGCTACGGTTCCAACTTCCTCAACGTGGCAAAGTACATGGACGTATTTTACGAGCATGGAATACATCGTTTGATGACCAGAGGAAATTCGAATAATTCTCGTCCGATATTACCTCTCATTTCGGTCGTGTCCCTTCCCTCTAACTAACGTCATTGCGGTTTGCCTCGCTTCTCCACCGACCTCCGTCGATTCTCCGCATCGCATCACTTGTCGTCCGCCCAGTCGTCTAGCAGCACATCATAAGGACCATAAGAGAGGAATAAAGAGGATGGCACACTCCAAACGCAACACCTCCCTCCCGCACTTCACGTCCTACGAACGCTCGCTCCTCCGATCAACCTGGGGCACGCAACGCACCCGCCTCACGCGCGAGTCCTTCCTCCCCTTTGGATCCTGTCGGCTCTGCATGCAGCCCGCGCGGGCGCCCGTGGTCGCCTGCGCGACCAACGGCGACCTCTTCTGCCGCGAGTGCGCGATCAACGACCTCCTGGCGCAGCGCAAGGAGATCAAGCGGCTGGAGCGGGAGCGGGAGGAGGCGCGGAGGCGGATGGCCGAGGACGAGTCGCGCACGCTCGAAGAGGCCAAGATGCGGGAGCTGCGCGAGTTTGAGCTCGTCAGCATGGGGCTCGAGGGGACGGCTAATAATAACAACAATAAAAAACGCAAGGTGCCCACGATGGAGGACGAGACTGCTACCGCTGCGGCGGTGCATGCGGCGACGGAATCGTTCCGCCAGCGCGAGGTCGATGTTAATGGGAAACGGAGGAAGGTGTTTGAGCTGGGAGAGGCGGAGATGGCGCGCTATGCGAAGGAGGAGCAGGAGAGGTTGAGGAAGGAGATTGAGCGGGAGAGAGTAAGTTTTGCAGGCAGTATTTATCAATATCAAGCTAAGTCTTGTTTGTCTACAGGCAGAATCAAATAAACCAGCGCTTCGCTCCTTCTGGATCCCCTCGCTGACGCCCTCGACCGAGACGGACATCACGACCAAACCGGTCAAGATGTCGCCTATATGCCCCGGGTCGACGGACAAGAACCGGCACGAGTACTCGCTCAAGACGCTGGTCGACGTGCACTTTACGGAGGAGAAGGTCGAGGATGGGTCCGGGGAGGTGTCGCGCATCTGCCCGAGCTGCAAGAAGGTGTTGACGAACGGGTTGAAAGCGATGCGTACGTCGTACCTACAACAACAGAACCAAATAAACGAGACTAATACTTGTCTGTAGTGACCAAACCCTGCGGCCACGTCATCTGCCAACCCTGCGTCACCAAATTCATGACGCCAGAGTCAACCATCCACCCGCACGCCGACGACAAGGACAAATGCGCCGCCGTCGGCCGCATCCTATGCTACGTATGCGAGACAGACATAACTCCAGAGACGAAATCATCGAAGTCGAAGAAAGACAAAAACAACGACAAAGAGAAAGATAGAGATAGAGAGGGGAACAATGCTCACAACAGCAACAGCAAGATAAAACCCGGCCTCGTCGAGATCAGCGCCGAAGGAACGGGTTTCGCGGGCGGAGGGGATAATATTGTGGAAAAAGCGGGCGTGGCGTTTCAGTGTTGATTCATAAATGATAAATAGTCTTCCAGTTCTCTTGTGCTTGTTTGTGTATTAGTATTGTATATATTAGATAATGTGTCTATGGATGGAGTTGATGACTGGTTTATTTCTCTGTCTTTATTACGTATGTTTGTACTGTACATAGCTACCGAATGGTATAATCTACTGGATATTTCCGTCTTGTTTTCTTCAGATAACAGGTTTATACCTACCCTACCCTACCCTACCTATCCATGCTATGCATACAGGAAAGAACGGTTAAAAAAAAGATCTATACAGTACAGAGCGCCAGAATAAATAAGGTACTGTACACGGAATGCTCATCACATTTAAATGCTCGCTAGCTCGCCAGCTCGCTACTTCCCAGGCAATGCTTTCCGCGAATTGTTAAACTCCCTCACGACAATGTCGCACTTGACCTCCTGGCACAGACGACGCCGACGGCTGGCGTCCAGTTTGGTAGCAAACTCCAGCCCGCTGGCGCGCTCGACCGCCTCGACGGGCACCTCAAAGTCGGACAGCCGCTGGTCGTTGGAGATGCGGGCGTTGGGCAGCACAAAAGCGCCCAGGGCGACCTTGTCGTTCGGCCCCGTGCCGTGCTCGGCGAAGATGACCTTGTAGAAGTGCGTCGGCACGGCCACGTTGGGCGGCTCGCCGATCACCTCGTACGTTACGCGGTACTTGCCGTCCGGGTCGCGCTTGGGCAGATACAGCGGGCCGGTGACGATGCGCACGGATGGGTACTTCTTGGTCAGGTTGCGGCAGAACTCCTCGAAATGGCTCCAGTAGTCGCGGTTAAAGCCCTCGCCGACCTGCGGGCACATGTTGGTCAGCGCAAAGGTCGCGTCCATGGCCTCCTGGCTCCATTTGGCGTCGGCCGCCGGCACCTGGTGGCCGCGGTCGTAGCCAGACCGGAAGTAGTCGGACAGCTTGGCCCGGAACATGGCCGGGATGCTCGTATCCTCGAAGAAGTTGCTGTTCTTGCGATCGGCGTTGTTCAGCGACAGCGAATGCGGCGTGATGTGCTCCGCAACCCAGGCTGGATTCCGGGTCCGTCGGTCGTAGGCGCCGACCAGAGGCGGAGAGTTGAGAGTGTCGGACACAGGACCGGGAAAGCCATATTGCATGAGTCCGGCAGGGTCAACTGGAGACGCTGTCGAGGCTTTGGCGGCGAGAGAGGGCGTCGGTACCTGCGCAGGGGGAGCAGGCCCCGTGGACACGGCGGACGGCGGAGCAGCGGGCGCAGCGGGAGCAGTAGGCGCTGGAGGAGCAGTCTGCTGGCGGGGAGATCTCAAGGAGTAGAGGAGCGCGGTAGCACCAGCGCCGGTGGCAGCACCGGCCGCAGCAATGATCGCGAAGGTCGCCTTGGACATGGTGAGGCTGGAGGCAGGTCTCTAAACCGACGGCGGCGGAGGAAACGCGCGGAAGACGAGGTTGCAGTTCTCAGAGAACCCGCCCGTGGATTGCAACGACGAAACGAGTCTCCAGATGGCAGAAGACGGGCTCAATGGCTGGCCTTGATCAGCCTCCAGCAGGCGACAGGCTGGTGCAGTCGTTTTCTTCTCTTCGAGCCAGGCGGTTTTGTCGCGGGAGAAAGGAAGCCGAGCAGCGGGCCAATCAGAAGCGGCTGATTCGCACCTAGCAGAACGCGAGGAATACGCACATCAGCATCAGCTGCAAAGAAGGAACAGCAGAGAGAGCAGGGGAATGAGAAATCAGACAAGAAAGACTCTTGAAGACACAGCAGGATGAGTAGGATCATTCTCGTAGCTAACCATCTGCTCGAGTCGAGCGCAGTTCAGCTGTAGAAGGGCCCGTCTGCTGCTGCATCACGAGTACTATATACTCCATACTCGTAACGGATCTCGCCGTGGATGTTTGTATCCAGGCTGTCAGCTTCGAAATGCCGTGACTCGCCGTATAATAATAGCTGAGCTGTGCCGCAGGGATTCTCTGGCTGGCATCTGTCACAGCTGCGTGGCTGCGGACCTTGGGGGAAAGCTAAAGACGCAGCAGAGCAGCCTGCTTGCTATCCTCCAACCTCTGCACTCTGCCAGCCTGGCGATGGAGCATCGCCGGTAGTCTCATCACCCGCATCCTGGGCATCTCTTCGACCTGCTGTAGGCACTGCAGAGGCTGCCGTCTGAGGATTGCGGTGATCGATCGCTGACTGCATCCGGGACGCGTGGTTGGCCCTCTTACATCATTGCCCTCGCAGCCGCCTTGAGCTGCACCGACGGGGCCTCGCCTCTCTTCCGTCACCACCGCGCTCGCCATGGGCATCGACGAGAACGACACCCGCGGGTGGGTGATGAGCACGGTCTCTGGCGTCGGTGAGTGCCCCCAGCCCTGTCTGCGCCGTCTGTCCCTGCTAATGAGCCTCTCGACAGCCTGCATCCTGGGCGCCAGCATCATCTGCGTCGACCTGGTTCTGCACAGATGTGCGAGCCACAAACACAGACACTTCCACATCACCAGCAGCAATGCCTTTCTCTCGGCGTCCTTGAGCCTCAGCTCCGGCGTCATGGTAAGCATTCAAACCCCGCTGCCCCTCCGCTGCAGGCGACCTAAGCTGATGACCCCCGCCAGCTCTTCTCGTCGCTCTACAGCATGCTGCCCACCGCCATGAAGTACCTGATCCGCGCCGGCTTGTCGGATGCCACCTCCGCGTACACCCTGACCGGCCTGTTCCTGGGCGGCGTCATCGTCATTCGCATCATCTCCAGCTTCATCCACCGTTACATCCCCTCGCACATCGTCGACTGCTCCCACACCCATGACCCGCACGGGCCCGATCTCGAGAACGGAGAGGAACACGAAGAGATGGAGGAACATCATGAGCATCAGGACGAACAGGCGAGCCCGCCAAACGGGAGCACGGAGCACACTCCGCTGCTGCCCAAGAGAACACCTCAGAGACCACCTCTAGGCGTCCTCCCCAGGACCACGGGTCACATCCGGCCCGTACCACCGCGTCGGGAATCCATGCGCAAACGCTGGGGGCGGCATCTCAGCCATTGGCTGGGTGGGGTGAAGGCATACTGCGACGACAATGGGCCATGCTACGGCGTTTCGCAGACTTGCGGCCAGGAATGTTCCAAGATCTTGGGTCCGCGGGCGCCGTCGACCTCGACGGATCCCGGTCGTCCCTTGGATCCTGCCTCGCCGTTTGCCCTGCCTCGTCGGGCCATGACAGTGTCGGGCTATCGCAACAATGAAGACGAGCCCGAGACGCCCTTGACCGCTCGTCGCGTGACAGTCGCGGAGCAGAGCGATCCCCAGCCCCATCGACCGATGGCATCCGAGCAGCAAGCGGTCGATTACTTCTCCTCCCAGCCGCAGCAGCAGCAGAAGTCGCCTTCGCCGGTGCAGGAGGACGACGAGGAGCTGACGGCCCAGAGCAGCGGGGGGTCCATGTCGGAGACGATGGGGAAACCCTGGGAGCAGCAGCCCGTCCCCTCAGCTGGCCAACACCACCACCATGTCCCGCATAATGCGTTCCTGTCGATCGGGTTGCAGACCTCGCTCGCTATCGCCCTGCACAAGCTGCCCGAGGGCTTCATCACGTATGCCACGAACCACGCCAGCCCGACGCTGGGGCTGACGATTTTCCTGGCGCTGTTCATCCACAACATAACCGAGGGGTTCGCCATGGCATTGCCGCTGTTTCTCGCGCTCAACTCGCGATGGAAAGCGATCCTCTGGTCCAGCCTACTCGGCGGGATCAGTCAGCCGGCGGGGGCAGGCATCGCAGCTTTGTGGATCTGGTGCGCCCACAAAGCTGGCGGCGACACGTCGACGGACGGACCATCCTGGGGCGTGTACGGAGGCATGTTCGCCGCGACAGCGGGCGTCATGACCTCAGTCGCATTACAGCTGCTCTGTGAAGGCCTAAGCCTGACGCACAATCGGGACATCTGTATCGGAGCGGCGATAGCAGGCATGGGCGTATTAGGCATCAGTTTTGCATTGACGGCGTAGGCGGCAGCACGAAAGAAAGGAAAAACTTATAGAAGAGGACCGGCATGGCGTTTATACGGTATCCATCCGCTGTCTCGGGTATACTACTACTACTACTACTACTACTACTAATTTTGCTTTTTGGGTTTGGTTTTCGGTGGTATTTGTGTTTCTGTTTCTGTTCTGCGCATTCCGGTTTCGGTTTCTGTGTCTATGTATCACACTCTTTCCATCCTGATGGCATCCCTATTAATCATGTACCAACTTTTTTGTTCACGATGGTGATGACGATGAATGGAATGAAACGAACCAACATGGAGAGCAAGCAAAAAAGGATAGATAGAGATTTTTAGGATAGTGAAAGAAAAAAGGAAGGAAGGCGTTTTCTCTCTCTCTAGGTTACTTATTTATTGGTTTCTTAAATTAAACAAAAATTGTTAAATTGTATATCATAGACGACGTATAAGATAGAATCTACTATTCTATTCTACTCTAGTCTAATCTAGTATTATACACATACACATACGTACTGTACATACATACATCCATCATTATTGTCATTATTGTCATCATTACTATCGTACAGCCAGTATATATCTGATATCCGATATCTGATATTTGGATTAGTGCTATCAACTTCCTGCCGCCTTCGCTTGAGCCTCGCGCTCCCGTTTCCGCGCCAGATACCGCTCGCGCGCACTGGCGACGTCGGCCTCGGTCTTCTTGCTGCGGCTGCGCTCTGCCAGCTCTCGCTGGCGCGCTGCCTCCGCTTCTTCTGCCTGTCGCGCCCGCTCTTCCAGCTGCGCGGCGAGCAGCTCCGTCTGGCGCGCGCGTTGGGCCTTGCGCGCGGCTGCTGCGTCTGCCGCTGGTCTGGCTCCGGGGCGAGACGATGCGGCAGCAGGAGTAGGAGTAGCAGAAGCTTTGGCTTTGGCTTTTGGCGCGACGTTGAGACCGGCCGATAGCAGCTGGCGCTTGTCGACCACCTGGCCTTCGTCGTTGAGGATGATGTTGGCGCCCTTGGCATTGAGCTCGGCGGCGATCTGCGCCTCGGTCTTTTCCGCCGGTTCTTCTTTTGCGGCGGCATTCTCGTCGATTTCGCCCGCCTGCACCTTCCGCACTGCTTCCTGCGCAGCCTTCATCGCCTCGCCGTGCTCTGCCTCGCCCCGGGCAAGCATGTCGCGGTAGAAGTCCACCATGCCGGCGCCGCCGTTGCGCTTCCGTCGCTCTTCCTCCTCCTTCTCCCGCCGCGCTTCTTCTTCCTCCATTCGCCGTATCTCCTCCTGCTGCGCGCGGTACGCCGCCGTGACGAACTTCTCCGTGTCGGCGTACTCGTCGCCCTCGGCCTCGCGCTCCCGCGCCAGCTTCCGATCGCGCGCGCGCAGGTGGTCGCGTTTCCGGATCTCGGCGCTGCGGAGCAGTGCTTCCATGTAGCGCGATCCTCCTCCTCCTCCGCCGCCGTTTTCGCCCCCTGCCCCGCCAGCGGGTTTCTTCTCGCGCTTCGCCTTGATGCTGTCGTAAACGGCGTCGTAGGAGTAGATCGAGGGATCGATCTGCTCGGCCTCTTTCGCGTACTTATTACTCGTGTGCATGGCGGCGAGGTTGGTGTAGTCCTTGTTCGAGCCGGTAAACTGCGGCGTCTTCTTTCTTGCTGGTGCGTTGTCGGACGTGCCGTCTTCCTCTTCTTTCTCGTCATCCTCGTCGGCAAATATCGAGTTCTTCGGCGGTTTCAGGCTGGGCTTTCCGCCAGGAGGTTTTGTCGTCGTCGATGATGGCCCTTCTTTGGACGGTTCTTTGGGTTTTTGCTCTGCAGGAGGGGACTGATCGTCCAGACCCCCCAGGGTGGTGATCTCCACGGCGCCGCCATCGCCATCCCGTTTCTCGTCCCGTTCACCCTCCGAGTCTGAATCATCGAATATCGTCTTCTTGCGCTTCTGTCCTGCGGCCAGATTGGCTGGCGGGCCGTTGGGTTGTTGTGGTTTCTTGTTGGGCAGGTTCAGTCCGTAGGAGAGCTTCGGAGGTGCCATGGTGGGAGGATGAGCGGGAGGTAGGCAGTAGGAGATGTTTAGAGCGTCTGTCGGGAATTTATTTCAATGTCGCCATCGGGAGGGTAGCTGTTCTGTTTGTTCGTAACTTCAAAAGCGTGGTCGTTGAATGCCACCGACGGAGCTCGAGAAGCTTAGCGGCGGAGGCGGACAGTAGCCAGTCACGTGCTGATATAGACCCTACAAAGGTACTACAGTACAACGGTGACAAACAGACGTGTAGATTATTTCCTTTGAACATACCAAGTTTCTGACTAGTAACAAAAATCTTTCTTTCTACAATTGAGGTTCCTTCCCGGAACTATTTGTTGACGATGAACGATATAGAGTCAGGTATGTACCTGGAGCACAGAAAGAAAGACAGCCGTAAGTTGGTGTTCAATTCGTCTGGCCTTCATTACCAGAGACAGACAATGTGTAATCTGCGTAAATGTTCGAAGCTTTCAACACGTGACAATCCAGTCTATGGTATTGACTGCCGTTGTACAGTACAAACCAGGAATTGGACACAGACACAGCCCATCTCTATGAACCTGGAATGAGAATAGAGTCTGCTTCCTCGCTCACGTCCGCCTCTTGTGAGGACATAACATTCCAGGAGATTCCCCACAGATTAATTAATACTTTTGCTGCTCACATATGTGGACGATGTAGTGAGATTGTATGTAGCAACTTCACTGTCTCCCTATGCCCATTCCTTGCAGTCCATGATAAATAAAAGTGTCTGGACAATCTGGCCATCTCTACCCTTGGAGTTGGCGTCAGCAGCAACCTTACCAGTTACCACCTTCTTGTAATCCCAGTAGGAAACAGCATGGAGAACAGTACCATTCATATCTATGACTCTGCATATTGATATCTGCCTCCGTCTCTAGCAGCAGCTCCACAACCCTCTCATGTCCTCTTGAAGCAGTCTGGAGAATATCTGCTCCATTTTTCCAGCAGTTCCTGCACATGAAATTGAAGAATACCTGCCAAGGAAGCACAATACAACAAAGCTAGCATCATCTCGCTTACTTACCCAATACAGATATGGGGCAACTACCTAGGTTGAAAAGACGAAGCGAGGTTATAAAATATTTTCATTTTGTCCGAGATGGAACTTGAGATTGCTTCCTGGACGTCCCTTTTTCAGTCTCAGAGTACTTTGTATAGTCCATTCGGTACTGTGCAGAGTATTGGCTTCGATCCAAATGCTATATGTTAGGCAGACTCTTGTGATGACCCCTCTTGCACGGACTTTGTTTGGTCATTCTCTCTTCCAAAAAAAAATTGTTTGACTGACTAACTATTCTACAGAATATCAATGGCCTTCCGCTCTTTCTGGCGATCCTCATGAGGGACATAGAACATACCCAATGGAAAGAGCTCACTGACCAGTCGGCCCAAGATTACCTTATTCAGTTATATATAGTTAACACCAGCCGCGTTGGTATCCTCAAATAATGAGCTGAAGCATGCAGAGGTAGCGAACTAAACTCTTTCTATATAATTAACGTGAATAAAAAGGTTAGTCTTAGTCCAGAAGAACTGACTTCTTTTTATTTCGAGGATGTGCCTGTATGCTCAATTATGTGTTGACTGAATTTATGACTGATAAGATTGCTTATCAGCCCTCACGTGATGGTGGTAGATCCGTGCGGGTGGATAGCATCGACTCGCCAGGAACCAACAACCCAGACCTGGAGTACGGAGAACACTGTCTCGAATTGAATCCAGTCAGCCAGCCAGTATTCCCTTCTTCAACTGCAAATAAATTTAATCCTGTTTAAAACACTATCCATCCATGCCAACGCACATTACATAAAAAAAAGATACTTACTTACTTCTCGACATGTCCTACTACTTCACCATCCTCTCCCCCACCGACGTGCCCCTGTTCAGCGTCACCTTCGGCACCTCTAAAGCCGGCGGCGATGGCGTTGCGCGGTTTCGATTCCCCGAGTCGGCGCAGTACATGAACCAATTCATCGTCCATGCGAGTCTGGATATTGTCGAGGAGGTGCAGTGGACGAATGGTGCTTTGTATGTCGACGACACCCTCCAAGGGTTTTTCAAAATGCATATGTATGTGAATTTCCTCTGCTAACAGGAATGAATCTGTAGATACCTCAAACACATCGACACCTACCCGCCTACAGCCGCACACATCTCCGCGTTCCTGACCCCTTCAGGCGCTCGCTTCCTCCTCCTGCACCAACCGCCGCAACTCCCTTCTTCCTCCTCATCAACAACTGGCACAGGCGGCAGCGGCAGCGGCGGCGGTGGCATCGGCGGCGGTGGAGGCTTGATGAGCTCCTCATTCACATCGTCCGCCTCGTCGTCCGTCTTCGGGGGAGGCCTGACGGGCGCCTCCTCGCGCGCGTCCTCCAGTTCCATAGCCGCAAACCCCACCTCGCCGCAGACAGAGGAGGCTATCCGGCAGTTCATGAACGAGGTCTACGAGAACTGGGTCAAGACTGTCATGAACCCGTTTTACCGCCAGGGCATGGAGATTCGGAGTCCTGTGTTTCGGTCGCGGGTCCTCGCTGCGGGGAGGAAGTGGCTGTAATGGATAAATTTCTGTAATTACTGCTACTGATTCTTTACTTTTGATTGATACTTGTGTGGCGTTTTACGGCGTTTTGTTTTCTCTCTCTTTCTGTTACTAGATTATTGTGATGGATGGATGGATGTGTTTGTGTTGATCAGATGATGATAGATAGAACTGTGTTTGTTGTGATACCCAGTCTGGAAAATAAAAGAACGAATGTTGATCAGTTATTTCCTTCCTGGCTATGACTGATGTGTTGCCCAACTTGTCCAGTAGATTAGAAAGACAAGCATAATAGGTCCGTCCAACTAAACGATGCCCAATCCCTTGCCGTTTTGTCTAACAGATATCAAAATTGCCCAAACATACAAACCCTTGTCAGAACTCCGAGCGAGAACGCCAGTCGAGAAACAGCACGTAACCTCACATGGCAAAATACAAGCAAATACATCCGATGAATCCAAGTCACGTCGTCGTTGTCGTCGTCGTCATCTGCTGCGTGGCAGCTCCCATATGTGGCGCCAGCTTCTTCACCGTCACCGCTTTGAAATTCTCCACGGCATGCGCCACATCGTCGAGTTTGGCGACCGCTCCGAGGATTCCCCCCTCCAGCTTGACCGACTCGCAGGTGCTGACATGGAGTGACGGCTCCCGGGCCGCGCACCCATCCTCGAGCAACACACAGTCGAACCCTCGGTCGCTGGCTTCTCGCATCGTCGTCGACACACTGGCATCCGTCGAGATCCCGGCGAGGACGAGATTCTTGATGCCCTTGTTCCTCAGGAGTAGTTCAAAGTCCGTGTGCGCAAAGGCACCCCGACCCGGTTTGTCGATGACCGGTTCGCCCGGAATGGGATACAGCTCGTCAATCGTATCGTGGCCTACCTCGCCCCGAATCAGGAATCGACCCAAGGGACCGGGTGAGCCGATTCCCAGTCCGGAAGCATTATTGCGGGCGCGGTAGTTTTCACGGCTCGGGACAGTCGACATGTCTGGTCGATGTCCTACGCTCATCATTAGTACCATTGCAACGTAGAGACAACCGTATAACCGCCTACCTTCGCGCGTATGATAGACTGGAAACCCTGCAGTACGGAAGACGTGCAGCAGACGCTGCAGTTTGGGAATAAGTGCCCGCGCAGCGGAAATGTCATATCCCTGGTACTCCATATATCCTCCTTGTGCGCAAACTGTAGTTCGATCAGTCTTCTGAGTCCGCATCGTCAATCCCCGTATGATACTTACAATCCTTCTGCATGTCGATAAGGACCAGCGCCGTGGTGAACGGTGTCATGGTGGCATCGTGCGGCCAATCGTACGGCACAGCCGTGATCTGGCCCTTCTTGACTTTGTGGTGCGGCACCTGGCGCGGCCGGTCCAGCACCGGGCCATGATTATGGGTCGGGTTCAGCACTGTGAGAGTCCAAATGCCCGGAGTTCCGGCAGCCACCAGCATGAAGGGACAGTCCATCAGACGGGATGTCCTCTTCCGCTTCCTCGTCTCTTCTGTCAGGCCGTTTCGGGGTCGATATTGGCCTCCACGGTCGCATCGGAGCCATATCTTGGCAGTTCGACCAGGCTTCTTCTCCGTCGGAGTGCTGGACGACTTGACAACGACATTGTATCCATGGGCTTTGCCATGAGCCTGTACAGACGCCAGGAGAGTCGCTCTTTAGCTGATATCAGCGCGCGTGTCGACCAAAACCTTCCGTCTGCAGCCCGATTGCGAGGACGGGGACAAGGACAAGAACGACAACGGCGAGCCACTCACTTGTCAGGAAAAGTCCCTTCCGGCGGCGGAATCAGCTCCATTGCCGCATCAGGAATATCCTGAAGGTCGCTAGGCGCATCGAGGTTCAGATCTGCGTTGTCGGCCATGGTGGGCGGACCAGGTGGGTTGCCACTTGCAGAAATCAGTCAGCCCATCCGTCCTATGGAGGCATACACGCGTATTGACGCCCATGACGGCGTGCTGGAACGATGAGAGAAGCTATCTGGGGACGACAGAACAGGTGCGTGGAAGCAATAACGAAATGTCCAGATGCAGAGACCGTGCGTGGGCATAGCGGTGGTCCTCTGGTTGGAGATGGCGTTGATGAAGAAGAACCGGGAAAACCAGCAGCACGGCATCGAGCAACCACGGCGTCGAAAAGAAGAGAGAGGGAGCTTACCCAGAACCCCAGATATCCCAGATCCTTGGTAGATGCGCTGGCACGGCGCAGACGCCTGGCAGACAAGCTCTCGAGGGGAGGCGAGCAGGGACGGAAGCTGGAGTTCGGGAATGCGGACGGCAGGCGTGCAGCGGAGCCCGCGCTAGGCCGGGTTGGGCATGGCGATCGGGGATCCATGACAACCCGAGACGAACAGCGTCAACAAGCACCCCGATCAGCCCTTGGCGGTGAGCGACTTCGACATCATCAACCCCCGTCCTCCTCCCCAACACCACCGGTTCGTCCATCCTCGCCCAGCGCGGGGTGCAGCAGTCTGCTCTCAAGGTAGGTCTATGCGATACGCCTCGTTCGGGTCGACTGCCCCGAGCAGAACTGCGGCCGTCGCCTCTGTCGTCCGCGACGCTTTGTTGCTGTAGGAGGCCACATCCATTCCTATCCCCCACGTGAATGAGCTGTCACCCACCACGAGCTCCCTTCACCACCACGCCTCCTCCACACGTGTCTCGGACGACGCTGGCACAGCGCATCGATGAGCCGTCGTGTATCTGTTTCTGACAATCGTCTTTGATTCTGTCTCCCTGCACCGCCTCCCTCCCACTGGGCCACAATGCCGGCCGCAGACTCCAACAACACGACGCCGGCCAAGACGGTCAGTAGCTCGGTCGAAGAAGAGCTGGCATACTACAAGTCGCAATATGAGCAGCTGGAGATTGAGCTCGCGGAGTTCCAGACGTCCAGCCGCGAGCTGGAGGCCGAGCTCGAGAAGGATATCGAAGCCTCGGAGAAGCGGGAGCGGCAGTTGAAGGAGAAGGTGGAGAGTTTGACCTACGAGGTGGAGGAGTGGAAGGTCAGCTGAGACGAGAGCTGTCCATACGCTGGGAGTGGTGTCGCTAATCTTCGTCGACGCAGACCAAGTACAAGCAAGCCAAAGCGGAGGCTAACTCGGTTCAAAACACGCTCCAAAAGGAGATCACCACGCTCCGGGAGGGGAACCGGCAGCTGCAGTTGAAGCTCCGGGACATCGAAGTCGCCAACGATGACTATGAGCGCCAGGCTCGCAACACGACTTCGTCTCTGGAGGATCTGGAATCCAAATACAATGTCGCGATCGAGCGAGGCGTGTTGCTGGAGGAGGAAATCAAGGCCGGCGAGCAGGAACGGGAGGCGCTGCGGATCGAGAACCAGCGTCTGCGCGACGAACTGTCGGATCTGAAGATCGAAGCCGATATCGTCAAAGAAAAACTACGTAAGGCAGAAGCGGAACTCAGCCGCCGCAGAAAGCCTGCCTACTTGGACCCTGGCCTTGCAAGCTCCCAGTACGCGGACAGATCGGAGCAATCACCCGTGACGACGGCGTCGTCCCCTACCATGGCGACTCCCCCGGCCAAATCGGTCTCATCTGCGACCTCGGATGCCGTCACTCCTCCCTCACCGACCGCGTCGGAATCTTCTACCAGTGTGCGGAAACCGGGCACTGAACCGGTCGTTTCGCGGGCACGATCCATCACGAATTCGAGCAACCCCCCTCGCTATCGCAGGCACAGCCGCACACCGTCGTTCCCCAAAAATGGCAATGGCTATTCGACCCCATCGATCAGCTCTCGCCAGAGCGTCTCCCGACTCAATGCGTCCCAGTCTGGGATTGCTCGGTCGGGTTCCCTCTACCAGATCCGTGGTCTCATCGGCAAAATGCAGAAGCTCGAGGAAAGGGTGCACTCTGCCCGATCGAGACTCCCAGCCCCGGTCGACACGCCAAACGGGGCGTCGCCGCGCACTCCGTCGGCCTTGGGCCAAAACTCGGTCCCATCCTCGGTCACGGTCCGGAAAGGCTCCCGGAAACGGACCAGTGGCAGCAGTGTCAGCTCATCCGTCCGGGATACCGATGGAAGTTCGTCCTTTATTCCCCAAGCCGGCAGTCTTTGGGGACTCGACCCTCTGGGGACAGCCGGCCCAGTAGTCGGACGAGCTACTCCAGTCGCAGTTCCGTCAGCCACAGCACGTATGCCAGTGGGATTCCACAGACTCGTCCCGAAAGCCGCCAGAGTCACGGCCGGGCGCGGACTCCGCTTGGGCACTATTCCACCAACCCGACGACGGAGGGCCGGCGACCGCGATCCTCGCTTAGCTCGTATTCCCAACAGGGGGGCCACGGGGCTACCAACAACATGTCGTATATCGATGAAGACAGTGACATCACAACCCCGACGTCTCGCCGGGGCACAATTGACCAGGTCGACAAGATGCGAATGTCGATCCCCACGCCCGGAAGCTTGAAGAAACGCCCCAGCGCGGGCATTGGGGGAGTGTCCGGGATCCCTGCGCCGCGGAAGTTCAGCTCTGGGCTGGAGCGCCAACAGCAGCGGGAACGGGTTCCTCCGGAGCGCAAGAAGCAACTCAGTGATCTGGGGGAGACATACTGAGATTTTTTTTCCCCCTCCAGCAGGATTCATGATCTTGCTTTTTTTTTCTTTTTCCTTCTAATTGGACGTTCTCTTTTCTCTACAAGAATGATGTTTCACGGCAAGTACATATGACCAGTTTCAGACTTTCTTCTTTTTCTTCATTATTGCTTTACTTTCCCCCCTTCCCATTTTCGTGTTTCCCCATTCCTGGGTAGGGTGTTCATTGACATGGGTGCATCGGCGTGTTTTTGCGCATCGCTTGAGGTAGTGGGCAAGGGCGCGTTTTTGGGTTCTGGGATTCCTTGCGAATATCTCATTGCACGAAGACTTACATCTATCTGATTGGCCTCTTCTGATCCGCGGAGGGAGGTAAAGGCATATACTCGTCGACCGTATGCAAACTGGACGACGTCCCATCGCTGTACACAGCCATGATTTTCCTTTTTGTGACTACCTTTTTGTTTTCGTCCATCTTCTCCTGTTACTAGTTGAGAGTCTGAGATAATACCCACTTGTCAATTCAGACTGTTCACATGGAACCTGAATGCATTCTGAAGTAGTTTCTTCCTGTAGGTATCTGGGGAGAGCTTATTTTGGGGGTGTCGCCAAGTCTGTAATAGGAATAGACGGAAGAAGGGAATCGAACAGTCGCTCCTTCCATGGGGCCCTAAACTGATAGACTCTATTTATAGCCCACGAGAAAGAGATCTGGTTCGAAGGGTATCGACAAAAAAAAACTTGAATTGTGCTTGCGGGACGAGGAACCGGCCCCCATAATCTGACAGTACAATACCTAAGATATCCAATCCAGGAGGAACTAAGCTTATCGATTGTTCTACGACCATGTCAGACTGTCAGACTGTCAGACTTGGGGCGGTTGCTGTCGGAGTCCGAGTGCCTGGCCTGACCACAGTGGATCCAGATCGCCCAATGGCCGTGGGTGGCAGCAGCCCAGGATGGCCCAACAACAAGGTAATAACCAGAACACAGTAATAACACTCCGGATTAATCACCATCGTTATCGTCAGTTCGTCACGGGGTCCTGTACTCGGGTCCTCCCTGCCCGCTGCAGCGTCACTTGCAGATGTGGATACCGCATCGGGAAGGAGGCACTGTCAGAGGATCTCTTCGATGGCTCCTGCGAGTTTACGGCGTAACGTGACTACTCGTTACGGCTGACAGCCCGGGCTCCGGAGTCCCGGTCGGGATCAGCTGCCATCGGTCCATCTGCGGGAAACCTCCCAGCTTGTTTTCTCAGCTGCACGGAATTGGAAAATGCCAGGTGGTAGAGAAGCAAAAGTCAGGAGGATGGCAATAATGGGATTACAATCACATTAAATAAAGATGGTCGCCGATTCTGGCGGGCAGCCCACCCGCACACGTCCCAACAAGCCCAAAGCCCCGAAGTTGGGGAAAGCTGGTGCACCAGCGCGCGTGTGCCGAGAGACACCGCCCTTCCCATTGGCAGGTTCAGTAGTTGGGGAGTCGGCTGGCCGTCCCGGGCTCCGCTGCTTTTTTCGCGCTCAGTTCAGTGGCCGAGCTGCATGCATAATCTTACGGTTCTGTATTATTATTGTGGTTGTTCTTCTCTGCCCTGCCCGCTGAGCAATTGCCTTCCTGCTCTCTCTTCCCCGTCTCTCCCTTTCTCTTCTTCTTCTTCTTCCTCTTCTTTTTCCTTCTGTACAGGTACAGCTTGAGATAATCTTAATATTGCGGAGGTGCGTCCTCGAAAGTGCTGCTTGCCATCCTCTGCCTGCCGTTTCGTCCACTCCCGCGTCCTCCCTTCCTCCTACACAATCTCCTCCCTTCCTCCTCCTACACAATCCTCTCCTCCTGCTCACGCTCCCTTCAGCCGTGTTAGGCTTTTGCCTTCCCTCTCTGACTGCCAAAACTGCCTTCGAGACTCCCCCTGCATGTCTATAATATAATCTCTTCTGACAATTCTGAGCTTCTAGCTGTTTCTTTCCCCGGCTGAACTCTCCCGCGCTCCCGTCGACGCCCGCGGTCAGCCCAATTTTCGGACCCCATTCTAGAACAGCGCCTCTCGCGGGGTCCTTTTAATATCTAGAACAAGATTCCCTCCGATCTCCCCAACACTACGGCGCAACTTTGTTGATATCTTTGGACTCCTGTATGGGAGCGTCTGATCGACTGTGGTGACCATGCCTGCAACGAACGGAGCCAGCCCGGTGAACGGGACCTCGTTATCCGCAAAACACCAAAGCCTCCCGTCGCATTTTATCGGCGGAAACCACCTGGACGTGGCACCCCCGAGCAAGGTCAAGGATTTCGTGGCCGCTCATGAGGGACACTCGGTCATCACATCGGTATGATTTCTGCCGACAGTCTCTGTGCAGGCGGTGGAAGGAGACAATTTGCTGATGCAGAGCTTCCCGATAGGTGCTTATCGCAAACAACGGTATTGCCGCAGTCAAAGAGATTCGATCGGTACGAAAATGGGCCTACGAGACGTTCGGCAACGAGCGGGCCATCCAATTCACAGTGATGGCCACGCCCGAGGATTTGCGCGCTAATGCAGACTACATCCGGATGGCGGACCAATATGTGGAGGTACGTGGGAAATCAGATTCCGTGTCGAGACCGGACTCTTCGACCTGACCGTCGCAATGGACAGGTTCCGGGTGGTACGAATAACAACAACTACGCCAATGTCGAGTTGATTGTCGATATTGCGGAGCGAATGGACGTGCACGCCGTGTGGGCAGGATGGTAAGATTCTAGGAATCTGGGCGGACAACGATGCGATACAGACTCTGACCACTGGATAGGGGACATGCCTCGGAGAACCCGAGATTACCAGAGGCCCTGGCCGCTTCCCCCAAGAAAATCCTCTTCATTGGACCTCCCGGCTCCGCTATGCGATCTCTCGGAGACAAGATTTCGTCAACGATAGTCGCTCAGCATGCGGGGGTCCCCTGCATTCCGTGGTCTGGTACGGGCGTTGACGAAGTCAAAATCAATGAGGATGGCATCGTGACAGTCGAGGATGAAGTCTACCAAAGAGGATGCACCCATTCCCCCGAGGAGGGTCTCGAGGCGGCCCGGAAGATCGGCTTCCCCGTCATGATCAAGGCTTCCGAGGGTGGTGGTGGTAAGGGTATCCGGAAGGTGGAACGCGAAGAGGATTTCATCAGCATGTACAACGCAGCAGCCAGCGAAATCCCAGGTTCGCCCATCTTCATCATGAAGCTGGCTCCCAACGCGAGACATCTCGAGGTCCAGCTGCTCGCCGATCAATACGGCAACAACATCTCCCTCTTCGGCAGAGACTGTTCCGTCCAACGGCGACACCAGAAGATCATCGAAGAGGCCCCAGTCACCATCGCAAAGCCGGCCACCTTCCAGGCCATGGAGCGCGCCGCCGTCCGCCTGGGAAAGCTGGTGGGTTACGTCTCTGCGGGTACCGTCGAATACCTGTATTCGCACTCCGATGACAAGTTCTACTTCCTGGAGCTGAACCCCCGACTGCAAGTCGAGCATCCTACCACCGAGATGGTCACTGGTGTCAACCTGCCCGCTGCCCAGCTGCAGATTGCCATGGGTATCCCGCTCCATCGCATCCGAGATATTCGTCTCCTGTACGGTGTCGATCCTCACACCTCGTCCCCCATTGATTTCGACTTCTCCAGTGAAGAGAGCCACAAGACTCAGCGTCGGCCGCAGCCCAAGGGCCACACCACGGCATGCCGTATCACTTCAGAGGACCCCGGCGAGGGCTTCAAGCCCTCGAGCGGAACCATGCACGAGTTGAACTTCCGAAGCTCCTCGAACGTGTGGGGTTATTTCTCAGTGGGCACCTCTGGCGGAATCCACAGCTTCTCCGACAGCCAGTTTGGCCATATTTTCGCCTACGGTGAGAACCGATCGGCGTCCCGGAAGCACATGGTGGTTGCCCTCAAAGAACTGAGCATCCGCGGTGACTTCCGAACTACCGTCGAATACCTCATCAAGTTGCTCGAAACCCCGGCCTTCGAGGAGAACACCATCACGACGGGCTGGCTGGACCAACTGATCTCGAACAAGTTGACTGCAGAGCGTCCGGACCCGATCCTGGCGGTCATTTGCGGAGCGGTCACCAAAGCCCACCAGGCCAGCGAGGCCTGTATTGCGGAATACCGGAAGGGACTCGAGAAAGGTCAGGTCCCGTCTAAGGAGGTTCTCAAGACGGTCTTCCCGGTGGACTTCATCTACGAAGGTTCTCGATACAAGTTCACCGCCACCAGAGCAAGTGTGGACAGCTACCATCTCTTCATCAACGGCTCCAAGTGCTCTGTGGGTGTTCGTGCCTTGGCGGACGGCGGTTTGCTGATCCTCTTGAATGGACGGAGTCACAATGTCTACTGGAAGGAAGAGGCGGCCGCCACGCGTCTGAGCGTGGATGGGAAGACCTGCTTGCTGGAACAGGAAAATGATCCGACTCAGCTCCGCACTCCCAGTCCCGGAAAACTGGTCAAATTCACGGTCGAGAACGGCGATCACGTCAAAGCGGGCCAGCCGTTCGCAGAGGTCGAGGTCATGAAGATGTACATGCCACTGATTGCCCAGGAGGACGGTACCGTGCAGTTCATCAAGCAGCCCGGTGCGACGCTGGAGGCCGGTGACATCCTGGGAATCCTCACTCTGGATGATCCGTCCCGTGTGAAGCACGCCCAGCCGTTCCTCGGACAGCTGCCCGATTTCGGTCCCCCACAGGTGGTGGGTAACAAGCCTCCCCAGAGATTCACGCTCCTTCATAGCATTCTCCAGGACATCCTCAAAGGCTACGACAACCAGTTCCTCATGAAGTCCACGCTGAAGGAGTTGGTTGAGGTGCTGCGCGACCCCGAACTTCCGTACGGAGAGTGGAATGCTCAGTTCTCCGCCCTCCACTCGCGGATGCCGGGCAAGCTGAGCAGTCAACTGACACAGGTGGTCGACCGCGCCAAGGCGAGAAAGGCCGAGTTCCCAGCCAAACAGCTTCAGAAGACGCTCGTCAAGTTCATCGAGGAGAATCTCAATCCCGCCGACGCGGAGATTCTCAAGACCACCCTCCTGCCTCTCACACATGTGATTGATATGTACAAGGATGGCCTCAAGGCACACGAGTTCAATGTGTTTATCGGCCTCTTGGAACAGTACTGGGATGTTGAGAGCAAATTCACGGGACGGAATACCCGGGATGAGGAGGTGATCCTGAAACTGCGAGACGAGAACAAAGATGACATTCTCTCCGTCATCCAGACGGTGCTCTCCCATAGCAAGATCGGCTCGAAGAACAACCTTGTCCTGGAAATCTTGGAGATGTACCGCCCGAACAAGCCTAACGTTGGTAATGTCGGGCAGTACTTCAAGCCGATCTTGCGGAAACTGACCGAGCTGGAATCTCGGGCGGCATCCAAGGTTGCCTTGAAGGCTCGTGAACTCCTGATTCAATGCGCGCTCCCCTCGTTGGAGGAAAGGGCTGCCCAGATGGAGCATATCTTGCGTTCCTCTGTGGTCGAATCACGATATGGCGAGACGGGCTGGGATCACCGGGAACCCGACCTCAACGTTCTCAAGGAAGTGGTCGATTCCAAGTACACCGTCTTCGACGTCCTTCCGCAGTTCTTCTCGCACCCGGACCCTTGGGTCACCTTGGCTGCTCTCGAAGTTTACGTTCGCCGTGCGTATCGAGCCTACACGATAAAAGGCATCCACTATCACACCGACAACGACACGCCTTATGTATCCTGGGACTTTGCGCTGGGCAAGATTGGCCAGGGTGACTTCGGCATGCCCGTCGACTCCTCTCACCCATCGACGCCCAGCACGCCCACTACTGACACGGCGAATCCATTTATGAAGCGCATCAACTCCATCAGTGACATGTCCTACTTGGTCAACGCCGACCCGAATGAGGCTCCCCGGAAGGGTGTCATTATCCCCGTTCAGTATTTGGAAGAGGCAGAAGAGAACCTGATCCGAGCTCTCGAGGTCTTCCCTCGTGGCAGTGCCAAGCCGAGGAAGAGTCTCGAGAACAACCTCATCGCCGAGCTCGAGGGCAAGCGGAGGCCCGGCCAACGATCCGACAGCGATGGCGAACTCACCGGGGTTTGCACCGTCGCCATCCGTGATGTGGAAAGCCTGGATGATGCTCAGCTCTTTGCCCAGTTTAACACCATCGTTCAGAACCACAAGGAAGAGCTGCTGGAGCGCCACGTTCGTCGGGTGACTTTCATCTGTGGTCACAAGGATGGTGCCTACCCGGGCTATTTCACCTTCCGTGGCCCGCTGTACGAGGAAGATGAGAGCATTCGGCACAGCGAGCCCGCTCTGGCCTTCCAACTGGAACTGGGCCGTCTGTCCAAGTTCAAGATCAAGCCTGTCTTCACGCAGAACAGGAACATCCATGTGTACGAAGCGATCGGAAAGGGTCCCGAGAATGACAAGGCGGTCGACAAGCGATACTTCACCCGTGCCGTTGTGCGTCCTGGCCGTCTCCGGGATGATATTCCCACGACGGAGTACTTGATCTCCGAAGCGGACCGACTCTTGAACGATATCCTCGACGCCCTGGAGGTTATTGGAAACAACAACTCGGACATGAACCATATCTTCATCAATTTCTCGCCCGTGTTCAATCTTCAGCCCAAGGATGTCGAGGAGGCCCTGGCTGGTTTCCTGGAGCGGTTTGGCCCTCGTCTGTGGCGACTGCGGGTGACTGGAGCTGAGATCCGTATCCTGTGCACTGACCCAGTCTCTGGAATGCCTTACCCACTCCGTGTCATTATCCAGAACACGTATGGATTCATCATTCAGATTGAATTGTACGTGGAGAAGAGGTCCGAGAAGGGTGAGTGGATCTTCCACAGCATCGGAGGCACGAACAAGATCGGCTCGATGCACCTGCGTCCTGTCTCGACTCCATACCCGACCAAGGAATGGCTGCAGCCCAAGCGGTACAAGGCCCACCTGATGGGTACGCAATATGTGTACGACTTCCCCGAGCTGTTCCGTCAAGCTTTCCAGAACAGCTGGACGAAGAGCATCGAGAAGATCCCATCGCTTGCTGAGAAACGGCCGCCCGTTGGCGAATGCATCGAATACAACGAACTCGTCTTGGACGACAAGGATAACCTGGTGGAGGTAAATCGAGAAGCTGGAACCAACACGCACGGTATGGTTGGGTGGATCGTGACTGCGTACACGCCCGAGTATCCTCGTGGCCGGCGATTCATTATCGTCGCCAACGATATCACCTACCAGATCGGCTCCTTTGGGCCGCAGGAAGACAAGTTCTTCCACAAGTGTACGGAGCTCGCGAGGAAGCTTGGAATCCCGCGCGTCTACCTCTCTGCAAACTCGGGTGCCCGTATCGGAATGGCCGAGGAGCTGATCCCCTACTTCAATGTTGCTTGGAATGACCCCGAGAAGCCGGAGGCTGGGTTCAAATACCTCTATTTGACCCCCGAAGTCAAGAAGAAATTCGACGAGCGAAAGAACAAGGAGGTCATTACGGAGGTTGTCTACGAAGATGGTGAGGAGAGACACAAGATCACGACGATTGTCGGAGCCAAGGATGGCCTGGGTGTTGAGTGTTTGCGAGGCTCGGGTCTGATTGCGGGTGCCACATCGCGGGCGTATGAAGACATTTTCACCATCACCCTGGTGACATGTCGTTCGGTCGGTATCGGTGCCTATCTGGTCCGTCTTGGACAGAGAGCGATCCAGGTCGAGGGTCAGCCCATCATCCTTACCGGTGCGCCTGCCATCAACAAGCTGCTGGGCCGAGAAGTGTACACGTCCAACCTGCAGCTTGGTGGAACGCAGATCATGTACAGGAACGGTGTCTCCCACATGACGGCCAATGACGACTTTGAGGGTATCCAGAAGATCGTTGACTGGATGTCCTACGTGCCGGACAAGAAGGGTTCCCCGGTTCCCATCACTCCGTTCTCCGACACCTGGGATCGTGACATTGCTTACTACCCGCCTCCTAAGCAGACGTACGACGTGAGGTGGCTCATTGCCGGTAAGCAAGAGGAGGATGGTTTCCTTCCTGGTCTGTTCGATAAGGACTCCTTCCAGGAGAGTCTTGGCGGATGGGCCAGAACGGTGGTCGTTGGCCGTGCCAGACTCGGCGGTATCCCTCTGGGAGTCATTGCCGTGGAGACCCGGTCCGTTGACAATGTCACTCCTGCGGATCCTGCCAATCCCGACTCGATGGAGATGGTCACCACCGAAGCTGGTGGAGTGTGGTTCCCTAACTCCGCTTTCAAGACCGCACAGGCTCTCCGTGACTTCAACAATGGCGAACAGCTTCCGGTCATGATTCTGGCCAACTGGCGTGGTTTCTCGGGTGGACAGCGTGACATGTACAACGAAGTCCTCAAGTACGGTTCGTACATTGTCGACGCTCTGGTCAAGTATGAGCAGCCCATCTTCGTCTACATTCCGCCAAATGGTGAGCTTCGTGGTGGTTCCTGGGTGGTCATCGATCCTACCATCAACCCGGATCAGATGGAAATGTACGCCGACGAAGAATCTCGTGGTGGTGTTCTCGAGCCTGAGGGTATTGTGAACATCAAATTCCGTCGCGAGAAGCAACTCGACACGATGGCTCGACTGGATCCCATCTATGGCGAGCTCCGACGCGCGCTCGAAGACAAGTCTCTCAGCACGGAGCAGCTGTCGGAGGTCAAGGCGAAGATGGCTGCCCGTGAGGAGCAACTTCTCCCGGTGTACACGCAGATCGCGCTGCAGTTCGCCGACCTCCATGATCGGGCGGGCCGAATGGAGGCCAAGGGAGCGATCCGTCGGCCTCTGCAGTGGAAGGACGCGAGGCGATTCTTCTACTGGCGTCTGCGCCGTCGCTTGAGTGAGGAGCTGATCCTGAAGCGAATGATCGAGGCAGCACCGCACCAGCCAGCTCGACCCGCTGATATCGGCGCCATTCCGGCCAACGGATCTGCTACTTCTTCTCAGCCTTCTGTTCGGGAGACTCACCTGCAGACTCTGCGGTCCTGGACCGGTCTGCTGGACGACGAATTCGAGCGCAATGACCGCAAGGTGGCGCTGTGGTACGAAGAGAACAAGAAGACGATCTACTCGAAGATTGAGGCCCTCAAGACGGAATCGGTGGCCTATGACGTTGCCCAGCTGCTGATGAGCAACAAGGAGGGTGGACTCAAGGGAGTCCAGCAAGTGCTGAGCATGCTGCCAGTGGAGGAGCGGGAGTCTGTGCTGAAATATCTCTCTTCTTAGATTCCTCTATTCTTGGATTTCTGGATCCGGACTGTGTTTTCCTTTTGTTATGTTTATGTCGTGATGCATTTGTCTGTGGTAGATGGGGGAATAGAAGGCCGTTTTACGATGGGCCATGGGATGGAGGTTGGAATGTCTCATTCGTTCGTTTTTTTTTTCTTTGTCAACGTGATAACAAGCATGTGGTTATGTGTGTATGTATGATGTCTTATTTTTAGATACGAATTTCTAGGTTTCGATTTGGATATAACACAGCTAAAGTAAAAGAACAGGAAGCATTTCCTTTGTCTGCTGTCCTTTGGGGCAGCTGTCCATATGAAACTAGAAATAGACAAGTCAAACTCTCACTTTTTCCAACTGATAGGTATTAGTAAATAATGTGAGTTACTGGTAGGAAAATTTTTTAAACCCTCACTTTGTCCAACCTTTAGGTATTGGTTAGGTATTAGTAGGTAATATAACCTACTGGTAGGAAATTCCTTTATTTATTAGTAAATAATATGAGTTACTAGTAGAAATTAGAAATACATACTGTACTCAAGTCAAACTCTCACTTTGTCCGATCCAGAGGTATTGGTAAGCAATATAAGTTACTGGTAGGAAAATGCTCAAACTCTCACTTTTTCCGGCCTTGAGGTATTAGTAGGTATTGGTAGATAATATAAGCTACTAGTACTGTGCAAAAATGTTAACCCTTCACTTTGTCTGGCCTTTGGTATCAGCATATAATATGACCTACTGGTAAAAGAATGTCAACCCTTCACCTTTTCCAACCCAGAGGTAATACAACCTACTAGTAAAAAAACTAGAAATAAGGTAGTCAAGTCAAACACTCACTTTGTCCGACTTTCTGAGCCTTCTTTTTTGGCATGTGCTCAGCATATGCCTTAAAGTTGGGTAAAGTGAGCATTTGACCTAACATCTCACTTTTTCCAACTTATAAGCCTTGTCTTCAGCATATGACTAGCATATGCTCAAGAGTCGGGTAAAGTGAGGGTTTGGCTCTCCTTCCTCAGTGACCCTCAGTGCACCCTGTAGGTTACTAACAGGTAGGTACATAGTACTGACAAAGGACAATTAGTCCTTTTCTTGTATATTTGTTTTTGTTACAGCATGTTCTTTTATTCTTTCCTCTCTATCTAGCAGTCAAAGGCAAAATTCCATCACAACTGTACTCAATTCAGATGCTATTTCAAAGAAATTAACTGCTTCTGCTGCTGCTACTGCCGCCGCCGCTGGCTGTCAGCTTGTACAGCGCACTCTCCCCCAGCCCTAGATTGCACTCCATAAATGTGCTGGTGACTCCCAGATCCGCATGGTCTGATCCCCCCCGAGCGCCTCCTCCCAAGACTCGGCGCACATTCCATCCAGGAGCGCCATTGGGCTGGCCCTCCGCGATGCCCAGATCTGCCAGGGAGATGTTGACCAGCTGCACGCCCTCCAGGCTGGTGCCAAACCCGCCTTTGCAAAGGCCCTGGTCGGGCCCGTAGTTGGCCAGCACGACGACGGCGTTCTTCTGGTTGTTGGTCGTGTCTGGTCCTGCGATCCACGCCTGCAGCTTCGACGAGGCCTGCGCGCCCGGGTTGGCGGCGTTGAACGGATTCTTGGGCTGCATGGGGTAAGTTGCCGTGAAGTCGGCGATGGCGAGCACCTCCTCCGGGTCGTAGAGGAGCTCCTGGCCCAGCGTGTCGAGCTGCGTCAGGTCCGAGCCCGTGAGGAGATTGGCGCCTGCGCCGACCCAGTGGATCGCCACGGCGTAGCGCTCGACGTCCGACAGACCGGTCAGGGCCTGCGCGTTGCCGACGTACAGTACATGTATGTACATGTTGTCCATGTCCGGCCGGATCATGATGGGGATGCCCTACCCTGCCGGGTCGGGTCGGGTCCTCCTCCTGCTGGTCGATGAAGATGCGATACTGCTCGATGGCGCGCTGGACTGTCGCGAACAACACCAGCGTCGTTTGCCCCGAGTTGTTAATGTCCTGGTCTAGGCGCAGGGCGTCTGCGTTGGCGCGCTAGATCTCCCAATCGTTGCCCTCGTCGCGGTCGAGTTTCCACGAGAGATCGAGGCAGATCTATCCGCCTGGATTGCTGGATCGCGTTGTGGTATGCCACCTCCGCGAGGGGGTTGTTGGCTGGCAGCGATTCGACAGGCTGGCTGATGAATAAGTCAACATTTATTTTATTAGTTCAGTTTTAGTTCATTGCCTTACGTATTTCATAAGAAGAAAGGTACTGGATAGAACCTCGTTGAAAGACGACAACAACTCTATATATACACTGGTATCATAAACATCAAGAACTCTAACATAACCAATTGCCATCATCCATCATGTTCATGCTCACGCTCATGCTCATCTCATACTATGCAAGCTGTCGTTCTGGACCGCCCGCTCGAGTCATCAGCGACAGACCTGGCCGGTAAGGCGCAGACACGTCTCGAATCCCCCGTCCACTCCCTACCATTCTGCTCAGTCCCGGCCGTTCATCCAGACCCCCCAGATTCAGCCTGCCAATGTCGACGGGAAACTGCTCCGTCATGATCGGCAGCTCGTGACGCTGTCTTCTTGCATCATAAGCTTCGACTGACGTCGGGGGTGCCGCGGCCGCCGTGACACTGTCGTCCTGGCATCCCGGTAGTGTCACTTTCGACGCACCCAAGGTGCGCGCGATGTCTTCGAGAAGCACCTGCATCGGAGCAATGTACGCCGTCCGGCTTTTCTCAGACCACGCCAGGACATGCCCACACACTCGTCCAGTTGATTTGTCGAACACCCATGCCCCAGAATCACCAGGAACTGCAATTCGACCCCGATCAGTAACAAAATAATGAATAATCCAAGACTTTGGTGGCTTACCTCCGAAGTTGCCGTCAACACAGAAACTGGTCGAGAAGGTCTGTCGTCCACGCAGTTTCACCAGGGTCATCGCTTTCGAAATCTGCCCACTCTGCAGGCCACTGGTCCGCCCACAGCAATGGACTTTCAAGCCCCCTAATTCCTCCAGTCTGGCGACTTTATTGAGTTGAATCGGTGCGTCGTTGGTGCCGCGCTCTCCCCGTCGCTGTCTGGAGCCGTTTCGAGAAGAAGAAGCACCACTGAGAATGACGTTGCGAGGATCCATCCGATCCTCATCCAACTGGATGAGAGCCCAATCGATTTCATGCTTCATCCCTTTCCGCATCCAGCGCCGGAGACCTGACGACGCGTGGACGTATCCAAGCCTGTGGGAAGCCAGATGCTCGTCATCTCGATCTTCGAGGATAGGGAAGAAGTCTTCATGCACGTCATCGATCGCCGGCTGCGTGACGATCAATCGTGGTTCTTCGTCCGGGCTGATTCCCGCTGTGTCCCCGATTGAAGCGGCATCCTCGTCATAAGGGTCGTTCGGATCGAACCCCTCATCATCCGAGGACTCGTCGTCGGAGAGCCAATAATCCCCCAAGTCCTGCGAGACCGACTGGGCATCCTCATCATCGGTGATCTCAAACTCATAGTGCGTTTCCGGAATGTCATCGCCGCACCAGGTGTACGAAAAATCTGCTGATGACATTCCCATGTCTCCGGCCCAGTTCGCAGATGAGCGCGGTGGATAATCCCCACCATCACCATCTTCGTCCTCCACCTCGCCCTCGTCGTCGCTCGGGGCTTCGAGCATATGGTGCACAGTCATGCCGAATGGCATGCCATCAACCAAGATGGCTCCGCCATAAGAAACCGGAGGGAGATGTTCCTCGTTCCGAAAGGCGCCAATAGATGCTCCACAGAGGGGTTTCTGCTGGTAATATGGATTTAAATTAGGCTGCTGCGAAAAAGCAGGCTCATTTGAGTTGACAGGTCCCGTCGTCTGTGGCTTCCGTCGCCTCTTTTTGGGTACCTTGGATCGGGTGACATCACCCCGAAGGACAATCAAATCCCAGTCTGGATCGATTTCGAAATACTTCTTGAGGGCCGCCCGAACCTTCTTGACACTGGAACAAGTCACACAGATCGTCGTCTTAGCGGTGTCGGCCGTCTCGCCTGTCATCATCAAAGTGGCGCTGCATGACTCTGACGAATCTCGCAGGACCTTCTGTAAAAGTTTGCTCAACTTGGGCAACATGTAGAAGTTCCACTGGTTGAGATGTTCTTGCGGTATCTCAACGTTTGTCAGCTTTTTCAATGTCCGTTTCTTCACTTTCTTCTCGCCCGCAGCGGTTCTCTCACTCAACAATCTCACGCCACCAAGTGTCTCCGCATTTGGCCCAACGGACATTTCGGGGGTTTCAACTTGACGGAAGTCAGAAGAAGATGGAACTGCCGTCTCCAGGTCTTGTCCGAGAGCTAGAGGGAGGCAGTCATCTAGATCTTCGGCCGGGGGCGGGGAAAATATATCGATCGCACAGCAGCGCCAAATGATTTTGGACAGAGTGAAGAGGAAGTTGGTCGAGAATGCAAAGGTGCTGTCCGGTTCGGCCAATTCCAGGGCTGGATAAGTGTAAACCTGGGGTACCCTCAGGCTCAGGTCCGCCATCGGTTCCGTCGAAAGGAAGAAATTCGGAGCGTCGAGGCACAGCTGCACGACGTGAAGATAGGCATTCCCGCACTTGGACGCCAGCTTCTTGATGTAGACGTTTTCAATCCTCTGCTTGAACATGGCGTTGTTGTATTTCATTTTCCACAATCGGCTGATTGGGGTCCACAGGCCAATCTCCAGCAGGACTAAGCCAAGGGAATAGAGATCATAGGCCCACGCGGCTTCATCATCGAGCTGCCTCTTATCGTCCGGATGACGGTACATGCTCGCCGACAGCGGCTCCGGTGACGGTTCATTGCCAGAAAATTGAGCAAGCGAAGTAAGGTACGGATGGCGGAGATCCTCGGTCAGGCTACCGATCTCGTCTTGGCTAGAATTTTTCAACCCTGGAAAGATGAGGATATTGCTACTATTGATGTTTCCGTGAACGATATTCTGGCTCCGCAAGTGCAGCACCGCCAGAAGCAGATTGTAGGCCAAGCGGAATCGACTTTCCAAACTGGGCACCGGGATGTCCTGGTGCTCGTCACCTGAGTGAAAGAGAGAAACCAAGGTTTTCGGCCTCAGCTCCTGCAGAAGATTGCTCGGGTTGCTCAAGAAAGGGAAATAATCAATCGGCATCTGGTAGACAAAGGCATAGCGAGCATTGGGCATGTCGATGTAATAGCCCAGGAACCGTAACAGTCCAAGATGCGAAACTCTCGAGTTCTCGACCAACTGGTCGAGAGATCGATGCAGTTTCTCTAGCCGCTCTGCGGCCGGGACTGTGATGGAATTCTGACTTTCGAGAATCATCGGAGTAAATTCGACCAAGATTGGAATCGTCGACTCCTTGGTCAGTCCCGTCAGAAATGGGGTCGCCGAGGTTTGAATTCGACCAATGATCCGCGAATTCGCAGACGGGACCACCTGCTCATAGGGAGGGGGACTTTTCTCGTGAGAATCCCCCGAGAGTTGCAAAGCCGATCGGTCGATAAAGAGACGCTTCACGGCGGAAGGTGCTTCTTGTTGAGAACGTTCAACCTGAGCGGATTCTTTGAATGTCGTGAATTCGGAATGATCCTTCCCCTTCCACTCCACCGGACTCTCGTAAAGCTCTCGAGCTGCTGACGGAGACTTGGAGTCGACAGAGAGCGAACGGAACGAGTCACCCGTCGGTTTCGAGGGCTTTGAACTGGCCTGCGAACGTGACTTGACCTTGGCGGCTGTCTGCTCACTTGAAGACATGCTCATGCTCATGTTACGGCGGGAACGCGACAGATCGTACAAGGTATCAATGCACGCGGTCAGATCCTCCAACAGGCTGTATGAGCGCTTGATATCCTCTTCCGTCCAGTGCGTCTTTAACGGCAGATTGCTGAGATCATCTTCGGAGGGAAGGTCTCCGGAGCCACCCTTTGGAGGGAGGTTGGGCGGGTCGACGCGCTGCAGACGCTCTGCTTCGTTCAGAATTTTCTGGATGGAGGACATGACGCTGGCAACTACATCACTGAAGCCCGCTTCCGTAAGCGATTCATCGATATCGTTCGGCTGCGCGGCATTGGAATCGCTCCAATCTAGACCCCAGGCGAGGAGCCTATCTTTTTGGGTCCGGTAATTGCGATGCAGCGCCACCAGTTCGGGATCGTCATTCGCCTTGGAGGCAGTAGTGACGCTCTCACAGGAAGTCTTTGTGTCGGTATACATCTTAGTGAGGCGTCTTTGGAGGTAAGAACCTCCATGGCGGAGGACGGACATGTTGGCCGACGTCCGATCCGACGACTATGACGCAGAGCAATAGACTCAATTCCACTAAACCAGCGACGCTCAAAACATCGCAGAAGAAAAGAAAGCGATTCCAGCGCGGTCTGTCAAAGAAAGATATAGATGACAGGAGCGGTCTGCTGCAGGACTGTAGGACATAAAAGATGCAGCAGGCTGCAGCAGAGCAGCGACACGGCGTGGGCGATCGATAATTCTGTTGCCTAACCAATGGGAGCGCGCGGCGCCATGCCTGGCGATCGATTAGCCCCGATTGGATGGGGCTGGCAGGTGGGGCGCCCCGCCGATCACGCGGCGCCTCCAGGCAGCTGCGATCCGTACGGAGAAACTTTACTCCGGAATCTATTACACGTGATAAAAGCACTGCTCTACAGAGTATCGTATAACATCTAACTATTCATTAAAAGAAAGAAATCAAGAGGAATTTACGGTTATAAGGTTAAAATGCAAGTATAAGATGATTTAATCGTAAAATATTACAAACTAGATAAGAGAAAAGACAGTAAGTAATATAATCAGGTCAAGAAGCTTTAATGCATTATTGGAGTGAAAAGCAAACAGGCTTGTGAAGATTTTTTTCCAAAATATAGGAAATTACATTAGCAAGCAGAACTATTAAGGCGTGCTGATTCAATTAACGCATTTTGTATTTTGAATGGTCGAATATCATTTGACGACAGTGGGGAATCGAATGCTTAAAAGGCGGTGATAGGATGTATCCCGGACATTGATTGATATTGTTCTGTTTGACCGACTGGAGGCACACCAGGAGGAGTTTGCTGCCCGAAATCTAGTGATGCGAGGGGAATACCATATCAATGCAGTTTGCTCGAGGGCTCAGACAGCCATTTCAGGTTCAGCAGATTATGTACTTGGCTATGATCCTGCTATGATCAGAAAGCTATTCAATCATTGTGGAAGCCAAGAGACAAGCAACCTTTGTGGCAGGCCTTGCTCAGGCAACTACATATATGGTCGGGATTCAGCAACAGCGGATGTCTGATGATGCCAAAAGGATTGTGGATACTATATATGGGATGGTATCTGACGGAATTAACTGGCAGTTTCTACGCCTAGATGGCAAGGAGCTCCATATCTTGCAAATGATTTCCAGTATCAAGGCCAGCAATCGACATTCCATTTATTGGTTTGTTGATGCAATAATCTGAGCTGCAATTGCATCTTTGCCACATCTCACCCCTGAGGGCCGTTTCCCAGCTACACAGGCGCGATGGCAGCGGAATATAGAGTCAGCCATCTTTGGGAAACCACATCGAATACTGGATGAGTTATTGCAGACACCAGTAAGAGACTTATTTGCTGAGGGAATCAGCGATGAGGAGGACCAGCATGAAGTTGAGGAATTTGAGATCCTCCGTCCCGAAGGTGAAGGACCATGACTTTACTTGGTCTTTTCCTTAACTGATTCCTGGCTACTTAGTTGCTCCCAATCCGCTCAAAGTTTCCAGAATCTCCAACCCCGCGTTGGTCCGTCAAGTCGGATAAGAAAAGGGCTCCGCTAACTCAGATTGATTCTAACTAACTTGCTCTTTTAGATGGAGCAAAAAGGATCTCAGGGTGTTGAAAGAAAACTTACAGAACGTGAGTTGTCAATTATGGCTATGCCTTGTTTACACCGCCCTGAGCTTGCTGTTTACGCAGAAGCGTTACTTGCTCGATCCGCGTTAGATGCTTTCTTCGCGTCCACTGTTCTTACTAGCTAGCAGACTTTAGTTTACTCAAACCAGTGATTGCCAAAAACAGAACCGCGTCCCAATCGGAGGTCACTAATAATACTGCTCAACTGGTGTATCTTAACACCCTTTATGCATCGTAGATTACAAATACCTCAACTAGTCATACCAGTTGATGATGTTCTCATAGGTTGACTTGTTAACAGCGGCAGACCAGAATCCTGTTGCAGTCTTATTGTCTAAGGCCTCCTCCCATCTGCTCACAAGGGACTGGCATAAGCCGCCATAGAAATTCAGCTTAAGTAATGGGCCGATTTTGCCACAGTGACACCAGTTGCATGGTGGCCATAATATCACAGATGCAGATGAGCTCAGGAGGTGCAGTGACAATTTGTGTCTTTCGAGCATTGCAGTCCAGGTGATAGAGATAGCATATATGTCTGCCTGTACGTTACTGCCATGTGCATGAACATTTCTGATGTGCCGAACAGGGTCGCTTGTGGGCAGCTTGGATTGTGAATTGAGGATTATTTGCTGTATGGCCAAGCTTTCAATATGGATGAAGGTGATTGATGTCTTCTTCGAGCGACGCCAGCCGCTCTTTAATGCGCGAGAAGTGCTCCATGCCAGCTGCGTTCCCGAACCGTTTGACTGCAGTATCGAATTTGATATTATGAGATGGTGATAGCAATTGAGACGACATGACAGCTTGTGAGAGTGAAGGGAATGGCGCGCTCATGACAGTATGTTTGACTAATCCTTCCCATGTGTACCTGTATATTCAGCATGGGTCATAGCCTGGCTAGGCAGACAACTTACGTTGGCTGGGAAGGGTGATGAACAATCTCCGCGAGTCAATGGTGATGAACGAAAGAATTTGAAAAGGCCGGAGACTAGCAAAGAAAGAGAATCAGAATGGCCAGACGGGATTGAGCGGGCATATAAGTCCCGTCCTACGTTTACCTACGGAAGGAGCATATCCTAATCATATGAAGGAAGTCGCGCGCCCTATGGTGCCGTGTTCCGCTATAGGCCGCATCTTGACAGCACCTGCCTTGTTGGGTGACTGGACTGGTGGCAGGCAGTCACACGCAGTTGCCATGTAGAACGGCTATCAGGGAGATCTGGGCATGTTTGTAGGAATAAATAGATCGAAGCTACCCAAGATCTCGTCTTCTTCGATGAAATCTGGAGGCGCATGTACTGAAATGGCTGCAATGCTCCTATCTGGAGGGTCACAGTGCCCAAACAGCGTACATTGCTCTACATTGACCACACATAGCTCAAGAAGAAGGGCTCCGGCAGTAAAACACTCACTGCATCCACAGACAGGAAGGGGCACGGCAACTTTCCCTTAACTTAATCCAGATAAACCTTGCTGAGTACTGTGCTGACGTAGTTGATTGGTCCTTTTGAAGATTGTCCAGTCGCTCTATGATCATCATCCCGGTCAGGTTTCCATAACTGTGAAGCTAGTAGCCAGTCCTGCAACAAATGTGAGGTTATATAGCCTAGTCCAGCCTTGCAGAGATGGATGGTGCAATAAGCTTATCGACACGCAGACGCATCATCACACTATCCCTAATTGACCAGGATAGAGTTGAGGCTTTCTCGGTTCAAGAGGAGCCTTGTCCCGAATTCGCGGTACACTCTGACTCACGAAGTCAGCCTCGAGAGTGCAGGATTTTTTGCCATTGGCTTGCAGTTCATGGCCAAGTCGCAATTTCATGGTCATTATCACATGTATAGGCCGGCAGCAAGTGGCTTCAGGCATTCAAGGTCCCTCTGCAGGGTCTCACTGTCCTGGACTCTGTCATGGTTAAGAGGATAAGAAACAAGGCCAAAAAAAAAGGAGAATGTGACGACTGCTCATGCAGAGAACAGATTCGAGGATGTTGTGAATAGGAATTGAGAAGCCAGGCACTCACAATGACATTTAGTGCAACGATCAGGTCAGGACAATCTCACCAAGCAAGACTTAGGGGTCGTAGAATAGCCGCAATCGCACCAAACAATTCATACGAAATTGTGGGGATGGAACGAAAGACTCACCATGCTGCAGAAATGCAGCAAAAATCTCAGCGAATGAAGCAGAGGGAACGCTCGAAAGACGCGAAAACACGGCGCGAAAAGGGAGGCGTTGGTGTGGGACCACGGCAAGGATGACATGGAATCGAATATAATTACAGAAATTGTATAATAAATCAGTATGATGGCATTGCTGGAAAACTACAGAGGGTACGGTTTTATAGAGCAGACGGGAAATCGTGATATTGACATGGAGTACAGTCTATCCTAAGTAGGTAGATAACAGATAAGGAGTCGAAAGCCTGCATTCAGAATCTAAATATTTACATATTACATAAATCGTATCGATTTACAAATGAAGAAACAAACAAGGGGAAAAAAAAACCTTCCATGCCTATGACGTCCTCATCCTCGGGGGCACGCTGGTAACATCCCTTGCTCTTTTCTCGCCAAAGTTATGTAGCCGCTCCCCAATGAGATAGACATCATCCCGGATGTGCGCCCTCCACACTTCGACTTGTCTGCGAAGCAGGTACGCAAACCAGACCATCAACCCCGCCATAAAGGACGCTGGATAGGAGTAGCGGTAAACCTTCGCATGAATCGCGGCAGCAGAATTGTGGAAAAGGACGGTGTTGACAATGAAGCCAAGGAAGAGGGGCAGGACCACCGCACAGAGCGCCAGGACAGAGACAGGAAGGATAAAGGCCCGGGTGGCGATGCTGGCATTCGGTCGCAGCCAACCGTCACGAACGATGGCATTGAGGGCCAGCGCCGGACGAGAGGTGGATCGCCACTGGATAAACTTGAGCGCCATCTGGACATAGAGCACTCCGAGAGTCCAGTCCTGAATGAAGTGGATGACATGGGTCTGGTGGTCCTCCAGGTACGTGTGCAGAGGCACGAGCACGTAGAGCTCGGTGAGCAAGGCGAAAAGAGACGGGATAAATAGGACGAACGCGGCGGAAACATAGATCAAGCGAAGTGTCTGCAGAGCCACTTCCCTTGCCCCTGCAATGGCCTGGCGCGGAGAAGCGAAGACAGGTCGCAAGCGTTCCTTGAGGATGGAATACCCCGTTCGGCAGTAGCATAGAGCATAGGCAGCACCACCCAGGACATAGATCCCAGCCGAGAAGGCATAGATATCATTCACGCGGATGGCGCTCGGGAAAAGAGACGAGATCATTCTCCGACCAAGAACCAAGGGCACCACCGTGACGCCAACTCCAGTAATGGCAGCGAACACCCAGATCAGGAAAATAAAGGCGGCAATCCTCAGCCGGAAAAACGGAGGGATATAGACTTTCGTGAACATGTCACTCTTCCTGCCATGCAGACCATCATCCCGATCCGGAGCGCCATCGACACGTTTGTTGTCTTCGGTGACTTCCAAAAACACTTGGCCCCCCTTGGGTATGCGCACTTGGTCGGAGGCGGGAGCGCGGACATAGCGTCCATCACGGAGGAAGTACACATCTCTTCCCTCCTTCTCCGCAATCCTTCTTTGCTCTTCACCCACGACGGGATGTTCCGGATCTCCTTTCTTTCCCGCGAAGACATCCCGCCACGTGCGCCTGACATGGCGACCCTCCTCATCGCGGCGTCTCTCACCAAAGAGGAACTCTGTTAAGCGTAGTAGACGTGCGCACTTGTGGAACCACCAGTCGTACATGGCGTGCAGACCATCCGACGGTTTTAGTGAACGGATCAGGAACGGCATGACGAAATTGTAGAAGAGCAGGTCCACAGGGAATTCAAGGACAGGGATGTTGGACGACCAGTGGATAGGGAGGACACCTTCGAATGCAAACGACAGACCCCATACAACACCACCGAGGCATACGATGACCAAGGCACCATAGACCAGAGCGCTGAACGCAATCTTCCGCAGCTGCGTCATGATATTGCGCTCAAGGACATCACGCACAGGATGGAAGGTTGGATCATCAGGATCTCTGATAAAATCTACCAGGAGAATCATCAGTTAGAGGGTCCACATATCTTAAAAAGGGGGCTACTTACAGAGAACGCCGCTTCTCATTATCTTCCGACACATGGAAACGAACAGCGCGAAGTGGAACATGTAACAGGTCCCAACAAACCAATGGACGAAAAGGGACGTGAGAGGCGACGACTTGGTGAACTCGATCCTGGAGGCCAGTGTCGCATTCTCAAACAGCGGCATCAACGCAAGATCGAGGAGAAGACCGCAGTACAGGGGGAATACGATCATTTCGATGCCAATGATCAGAATTACTTTCATGACACCCCCAGCTTGATGAAGCACGTCGGCAACAACGCCTTCAATTCTCTGGCCGCGGTTTACTCCCGAAATCAGACCAGTAATTTTAAGGTAGAGAAGACCAAGTAGGGAGGCGAAAATGTATCCAATTATGATTGCAATGATGCGATCTTTGGTGTCCCACTGTGCCAGATCGTAGTCGGAAGGAATCTGGTCAGCGGGAACACTGACAACGACCTTGCTGTTGAGCCAGTCGAGGCTGCCAAATGAGAAAAACATCGACCGATCCAGCATCTGCAATGAATGCCGGAGTTTTGCAAGAACGGCGACGGGGTCAATGCGGGAAATACCCAGTAAGAGGGTTTGTCGAAATCCTTGTGAGAGAAGTCTCAGAGGAAGATCATGCAAGATGAATTTCCCAATGCCAAACAGCAAGCGGAAGAGACCCATAACCCGCGCCTCGTGAATGCGCAACGCTTGGTGAGAAAGGACGGAAAACATGGGAAGGTCTGATTCATGGAAATTGAAAAAGCTGTCTATAACCCTTCTCAGCCTTTGGCTGCTGCCATCAATAAGAGATAGTGATGTATTGGTAACCGAGGCGTTCTTGGGAATCCAATTAAAGACAGGCACGAAACCATCGACAGGTCGTAGAAGGAACCTCAGAACGATGCTGACCCAGTATAGGATATAGCCTACACTGCCAATTAGAGTGTCGACTGCAACATCAGCAGTGATCGAGAGAAGAGCCAGAGGAACGCCCACAAAGAGTTGGATCGGGTTAGTCAAGAAGACCAAGGCGATCTTTCCCCAGAGGTAAGGAAGCCAGATGCCGACAGCCACGGTAAAAGAGATGAGAAGAGCACTGAATACTCCGTTCTGCAATAGGCCAAAGATTGGCCCCTGCATGCCGATGAGCTCCAAGATCCCCTCAAAGTCATCAGCTTCCTCCACAGCATCGACGTCATTTACTTCACCATCCGGTCCTGGTGCAGCGAATTGGTTGCCGGCCCGTCCTCCACCAGCTGCGTTTTGCCTATTTTGTACTGGCACGAAAGGTGCTTCCAAGGCTGGGTCTTCGATGATGTGTTCATCGTCATGACCTGGTTCTTCCGCTCCTTGGCGAGGCACGATGTCTCCCCAGAGCCAGTCAAGAACGCGGTCGACTAAATTTTGTGGAACCGGAGCAGCCGATTCTGCTGAATTGACATGAGTATCATCAGAAGGTCCATCGACCCCCCGAATACCAGTTGTCGAAGATTCCCCACTACCGGCCTGAGCTTGGCCCGCAATGACCTCCGGGCCCGAGTTGCGGGGTTCCGGTGGATGACCCTCGTCAGCCGAGCCTGGCCGCAATGCATCAGTTCGCTCTTCGGTGTGCTCTGAAGATTCGGAGGAAATGCTGGGGGCTTGGAAGCCAAAGTCATCATTAGAACGCTCGAGTGGTGAAGAAGGCTGGAAGGAGGGCCCGGCGCTGGCTGCCATGAAATCGTCATCTGTGGTGAGCGCGCCCGACATGGCTGATGACTCGCCATATCCGTGTCTATTTCCTGTCCAACCAGGATCATTAAATGAGAGAGGGCGCCCGTTGGATTCTTCCGAAACAATATCGGGAACGTCGAACAGGTCTTCTCTGCGATCATTGCGAAGGACATTTCGAGCTGAATTCGCTCTCTGGAGCCTCGTCATCGCAGACACAACCCAACCGAGCTCTTCTTGACGACCTTCTTCCTGAATGATCCTCAAGACCTGTTCCGGATTCCCTTCACCTCGGATCCACAGA
>NW_013563157.1:0-1110 GCF_000968595.1 Rasamsonia emersonii CBS 393.64
CTCAATCTCATGTATCTAGTCTCTCCTTACTCGCGCTCAATTCAATCCATTTAACCTGAGTTACTAAGATACTTACTTTGGGGGTCAGTAAGACTTCTTACTACTAGTGGTATACTCCGGTATAGCTCTAGTAGGCGTTGCCTCTGACCTAGTCGTTATCGTTCTTGTTCACCTGAAGCACCCCTATCGTGTATCTTTGCGAGACCCCATTATATCGCGAGAAGTCGTTCGAGGAAGAGCCCTTCGCCAGGTAGGCCGTTGTCTCGAGGAAGAGGAGACCCGGGTCGGTTAGACCGTCGCGTGCTCGTGAACGACACAGAGTCAAGAAGACTCCTTGATCCTTCCCTAACCACCATCGTTAAGTATCGACGACTACGGTTGGACCCAACGCGTAACAGCTAAATAATTTGCTCTTAGGGAATTATGTTTAGTAAGTTTATAGTAAGGTTAAGATTATACTTGACTATTAATAGAGGTAGGATTCCTAAAAGACTATATTATAACAGGTAATAATCTATTTTAAGTAGATATTATAGAACTTATAGATACTATTAAGTACTATAGAATAAGTTAGTACTATATCTTATATAGTACTTAATAATATATAAAGCCAGCTTTCTTTTCTAATTATCGTTAGGGATATAAGCCTAGTATTTATAGCTAAGTACTTAAAAATAAAAGAGATTAGGCTAATATCATTATTATTATTATTATTATTATTCAAGTTTAACGTCCATACCGAGCCTTTCGGCTATGACAGACCCCGAATCGTGGGCGACGCCCCTATCTAGTCTCTAATTCCCCTCTTTGACCATTCTGGACCTTTTCCTCGCCCCAAACCGCCTTATTGCGCAGGGCTTTTGGGCATTATGTATGCCCTCCTTGGTGTTATCACTGAATGGGTGTCACCTGCCTGCTGCAGGCCACCCTCCCCTATTATCCCTCCCCCTCTCGTTCTGCCTCCTCCAAGGCCTCCAGCCCCCATTCATCATCCCTATGAGCCCTATCCACTGCCCGTACCTGGTCCCCCCGGGGGCAACCTATGGCAGTATCTGCTAGGAACTGCAGCAGGGCTCGTGAGGCTTTAGGGTTCCCAAACAACCTTCCTTC